>NC_069504.1:898567451-898867451 GCF_027579735.1 Bombina bombina
CCCTTTAGTGCTCTGTTTCGCAGGTGTCAAGCTGCCCTTTAAGGTTGCGCTGCATGAACATTACTGTGATAAGACTGTGCGTGTGGTGCTAATTGACCCTTTAAGGGCTGTGCACATGCCCCTGTCCCTTTAAGGCGCAGTGCTTTGCGTGTGGATGCATACTATCGCTCTCTTTAAAACGGTCTGCCTGTACCTTAAAGACTGTGTCCGCAGGTGCCGAGCTGCCCTTTAAGGTTGCGCTGCGTGAATATTATGGTGATCTGTCCCTTTTAGGCTGCATGCGTGTTGTGCAAGTTGTCCTTTTGAAGTCTGAGAGTGCTCTGTATGTTTGTGTGCGTGCATGTGCCACTGTCCCGTTAAGACAGAGCGTCCCTTTAAGGCTGCGTGCATCACATGGGGATGCACACTATCGCTCCCTTTAAAACTGTGCGTGTAAACTCACTAAAGGTTGTGTGTGCCTGCCCCTTTAAGACTGTGCGCAGGTGTTGAGCTGCTCTTTAAGGTTGCTCTGCGTGCACATTACGGTGATCTGTCCCTTTAAGGCTCTGTGCGCAGGTGTCGAGCTGCCCTTTAAGGTTGCGCTGCGTGCACATTACAGTGATCTGTCCCTTTAAGGTTGTGTGCGCAGGTGTCGAGCTGCCCTTTAAGGTTGTGCTGCGTGCACATTACTGTGATCTGTCGCTTTAAGGCTTTGTGCGCAGGTGTCGAGCTGCCCTTTAAGGCTGTGTGCGCAGGTGTCGAGCTGCCCTTTAAGGTTGTGCTGCGTGCACATTACTGTGATCTGTCCCTTTAAGGCTTTGTGCGCAGGTGTCGAGCTGCCCTTCAAGGCTCTGTGCGCAGGTGTCGAGCTGCCCTTTAAGGTTGTGCTGCGTGCACATTACTGTGATCTGTCCCTTTAAGTCTTTGTGCGCAGGTGTCGAGCTGCCCTTTAAGGTTGTGCTGCATGCACATTACTGTGATCTGTCCCTTTAAGGCTGTGTGCGCAGGTGTCGAGCTGCCCTTTAAGGTTGCGCTGCGTGTACATTACTGTGATCTGTCCCTTTAAGGCTGTGTGCGCAGGTGTCGAGTTGTCCTTTAAGTTTGCACTGCATGAACATTACTGCGATCTGTCCCTTTAAGGCTGTGTGCGCAGGTGTCGAGCTGCCCTTTAAGGATGCACTGCGTGTACATTATGGTGATCTGTCCCTTTAAGGCTGTGTGCGCCGGTGTCGAGCTGCCCTTTAAGGTTGAGCTGCGTGCATATTATGGCGATCTGTCCCTTTAAGGCTGTGTGCGCAGGTGTCGAGCTGCCCTTTAAGGTTGCGCTGCGTCCACATTACTGTGATATGTCTCTTTAAGGCTGTGTGCGCAGGTGTCGAGCTGCCCTTTAAGGCTGTGTGCGCAGGTGTCGAGCTGCCCTTTAAGGTTGCGCTGCGTGCACATTACAGTGATCTGTCTCTTTAAGGCTGTGTGCGCAGGTGTCGAGCTGCCCTTTAAGGTTGCACTGCGTGCACATTACAGTGATCTGTCCCTTTAAGGCTGTGTGCGCAGGTGTCAATTTGTCCTATAAGTTTGCGCTGCATGAACATTACTGCGATCTGTCCCTTTAGGGCTGTATGTGCAGGTGTTGAGCTGCCCTTTAAGGTTGCGCTGTGTGTACATTACTGTGATCTGTCCCTTTAAGGCTGTGTGCGCAGGTGTCGAGCTGCCCTTTAAGGTTGCGCTGCGTGTACATTACTGTGATCTGTCTCTTTAAGGCTGTGTGTGCAGGTGTCGAGCTGCCCTTTAAGGTTGAGCTGCGTGCACATTACAGTGATCTGTCCCTTTAAGGCTGTGTGCGCAGGTGTCGAGCTGCCCTTTAAGGTTGCGCTGCGTGTACATTACTGTGATCTGTCCCTTTAAGGCTCTGTGCGCAGGTGTCCAGCTACCCTTTAAGGTTGCGCTGCGTGTACATTACTGTGATCTGTCTCTTTAAGGCTGTGTGCGCAGGTGTCGAGCTGCCCTTTAAGGTTGAGCTGCGTGCACATTACAGTGATCTGTCCCTTTAAGGCTGTGTGCGCAGGTGTCGAGCTGCCCTTTAAGGTTGCGCTGCGTGTACATTACTGTGATCTGTCCCTTTAAGGCTGTGTGCGCAGGTGTCGAGCTGCCCTTTAAGGTTGAGCTGCGTGCACATTACAGTGATCTGTCCCTTTAAGGCTGTGTGCGCAGGTGTCAAGCTGCCCTTTAAGGTTGCGCTGTGTGTACATTACTGTGATCTGTCCCTTTAAGGCTGTGTGCGCAGGTGTCCAGCTGCCCTTTAAGGTTGCGCTGCGTGTACATTACTGTGATCTGTCCCTTTAAGGCTTTGTGCGCAGGTGTCGAGCTGCCCTTTAAGGCTCTGTGCGCAGGTGTCGAGCTGCCCTTTAAGGTTGCGCTGCGTGTACATTATGGTGATCTGTCCCTTTAGGGCTGTGTGCGCCAGTGTCGAACTGCCCTTTAAGGTTGAGCTGCGTGCACATTATGGTGATCTGTCCCTTTAAGGCTGTGTGCGCAGGTGTCGAGCTGCCCTTTAAGGTTGTGCTGCGTGCACATTACAGTGATCTGTCCCTTTAAGGCTATGTGCGCAGGTGTCGAGCTGCCCTTTAAGGTTGCGCTGCGTGTACATTACTGTGATCTGTCCCTTTAAGGCTGTGTGCGCCGGTGTCGAACTGCCCTTTAAGGTTGCGCTGCGTGTACATTACTGTGATCTGTCCCTTTAAGGCTATGTGCGCAGGTGTCGAGCTGCCCTTTAAGGTTGCGCTGCGTGTACATTACTGTGATCTGTCTCTTTAAGGCTGTGTGCGCAGGTGTCGAGCTGCCCTTTAAGGTTGAGCTGCGTGCACATTACAGTGATATGTCCCTTTAAGGCTGTGTGCGCAGGTGTCGAGCTGCCCTTTAAGGTTGCGCTGCGTGTACATTACTGTGATCTGTCCCTTTAAGGCTCTGTGCGCAGGTGTCGAGCTGCCCTTTAAGGTTGCGCTGCGTGTACATTACTGTGATCTGTCTCTTTAAGGCTGTGTGCGCAGGTGTCGAGCTGCCCTTTAAGGTTGAGCTGCGTGCACATTACAGTGATCTGTCCCTTTAAGGCTGTGTGCGCAGGTGTCGAGCTGCCCTTTAAGGTTGCGCTGCGTGTACATTACTGTGATCTGTCCCTTTAAGGCTCTGTGCGCAGGTGTCGAGCTGCCCTTTAAGGTTGCGCTGCGTGTACATTACTGTGATCTGTCCCTTTAAGGCTGTGTGCGCAGGTGTCGAGCTGCCCTTTAAGGTTGCGCTGCATGCACATTATGGTGATCTGTCCCTTTAAGACTGTGTGTGTGTGGTGCTAGTTGACCCTTTGAAGGCTGTGTTTTTTTTTTGTCTGTCCCTTTAAGACTGTGTGACCAGGTGCTATCCTGCCCTTTAAGGCTGTGTGAACATTATTTCCTCAGCAGTGTGTACAGTTGTTACTGACAGGGCTGCTTTAAGTGTCTGTGTACAGTAAACAGTTACAAATGTATAAAAACCTGTAGGCTGAGGGTTTGATACAATGTATCAATGTAGGTGAGCAGAGCTGGCTGGCTGTGGAAAGTCTATGGGGAAAACAGGGACTTTACACCCCAAAATAGGGCTCCCCTTTTTGTTCCTGGAGACACAAACACTGCAGTATTGTTGGTAGCCCTCATCTGAACCCCCACGCCAATTTTTGTAGGAAAATAATGAGATATGGCTGAGAAAATGATTTAGAACGCTAAACTAAGATTTTACCCACATTTTATTTAAGATTTAATCCCGAAAATATAGCGATACTATAGATTACATTTTCAATGCTTATTTAATTCTATGATTTTGAACAATTCAGTTAGAACTGTAGAAAAGGCAGCTACCCCATCCACCGACTGGTATCTCCTCCCTCCAGCAGACCAGCACATCCTTCTCTTCTCTGACTGTCTCTGTTTTTTCACGTATTTTGTGTGGAACATCTCATAGACACACCCACTTTTATTATTGGCCACCCTAGACAGTGATCATCCAATCCACGGTTTTAGCACAGTCCTTCTGCTCTGTTATTGGTCGAATTACCATATTACCCGTCTAATCAGTGAAAGCGGGAAGCCACGCCCTTGTCTGCGACTGGAGGGACTGTGTGTGTGAGCAGCAGGTCCCAGAAACATCATCATGAGCGGGATGCAGAGCTCAGTAAGGCGGCGATGTAACCCTGTTCAGGGTTCTCCAATGCGGTATTTACTATTACTTAGGGGACTTACATGCTGTGGCTAAAGTGTAAGGTTCTTGTGTCGTCTCTTGTTAGTTTAGCCTAGATTAATACAATGTTTACACTATAAATGTAGGTTTAGTACCCAGTGGCACTGCTTTGAAGTGGTTGCAAGATAGCTGGCACATTGACATTGTACCCGGATCTTTGTGTAAAGCAACAGTCTATATCTCCAGTTTGTGGTGTACTGGTACTTGTAGTCACCATAAAACTTGAACATATGCAGTCTATCTGTTTGCAGGATGAAGTCTCATCCTTATACAGTCCAGTTGGTGTATTCTCTTCTGGCACAGTTTAGGGATATGTACAGTCTTTTCTACTGATGCTTTGCCTTCTGACATATAAGATGGGTGCAGCTGATGACTGGCACAGCTTATGGGTGCAGTGTCTAACGTTCTAGGCATGGCACCAACTACTTTGTGCCAAATACTAAGTGCAGTTTCATTATAGCATTCTTTAGAACTGGGTGCAATGTACCCCTGGTTCAGTTTAAGGTGGAGTGTTCCACTAATGACATTTCAAGAGCTGCAGTTTGTGACCCTTTTATAGAGGGAGCTCAGGGAACTGAAAACCTTAGGTAAGCACAGATTTGTGGTAGGAATTGTTATATGCTGCACCTTAACTATAGTGAGCTCAGTTTTATAAACAGGGATATTGGCTTTCTATCATGTCATTAAAATGTCTTCATTTTTCTTTCAGATTCAGTTCTGCTCAGTCTGATGAGTGCAAGGACTCTCGATTCCACCTGGACCTTTGGTTCTATTTTACTTTGCAGAACTGGCTCCTGGATTTCGGCCGTCCAATTGTCATGGTGAGAACATCAGGGAGGTGGTTAAAAAAAAAAGTTGAATTACTTTAGTACAGAAGTGGACACATTTATATCAAACTTAGGAGACCTCAGCAAATTGAGAAGCCAGCTATATGTTTTTAGGAGCCAGGCAACGGAAGTGGCGACCTATGGAGTCTACACTTTAATAAGCTAAACAAAGATTGCCTCAAGGATCATACTACACATTCTGCAAACATTGGTTATCCACTGTAAAACCAATGTTATAGCTGGCTATGGAAGAATCTTTCTTTTGAAACGTTAAACTGGCGAGTAACTTGATGCTTCATGCATCGGTCACAAGATCGATGAGTAGGTTACATGCTGAGAGCTTATGGATATTTCCATGCCATGTGGGTATAGTAAGGAGCCAATTAAAACCAGCACTTTATTGGTCCTGGTTATGTATTTACTTAAAAGATCTTGCCGTAACATCTGTAATTGTTTTACTTACTACCATTTCCTTTAGTTAAACAGCAGGTCATTTTGCAGATATGAAACAAACATTAGCCAGAGAATGCCAGCCAGCATTCCTATATATTATACCTACAGATTGATTAAATAACTAAGTGTGAGATGTTTTAAGCATCAGCCAAAAATGCCATATGTGAAAATCGTACAAATTTAAAGTTATTAAAGGGATATGAAACCCAAAAACTTTCTTTTGTGATTCAGACAGAGCATACTTTTTTTTTTTTTTAAAAGGTTTCCAATTTACTTATTTGATCAAATTTGCTTTGTTCCCATGATATTATGTGTTAGAAATACCTAGGTAGGCACCTAGAGCACTATATGACAGAATTGTGCTGGCATCTGGTGCTCTTGCAAATGGATAACATTCTTGCAAAACTGCTGCCATATAGTGCTCTAGACACGTGTATGCTCCTATGCTCATGCCGCTGCTTTTTAACAAAAGATACAAAGACAATGTGATATTAGAAGTACATTAGAAAGTTGTTTAAAATTGTATTCTCTATCTGAATCGTAAAATGTCCCTATAAATAAGTGATTGGCAACTTCTTTTTTTTTTTTTGGGTCCTTAAATTATCTGTTAGTCATAAATTGGCCCACAGGTTTGTTTTTATCATTTGTTATAACCACAGTAAACTAATAATAAAAAAATAATAATAATTTTACAGAGCTGATTGTACGACATGTGACCCACAATCCATCACCATGATTATTTTAAATTTATCCATGGGCTAATTTCTTTGTTTACATTGGGGGAGTGGAAAAATAATAAATTCTTTTAATTTGCAGGGCTCATTATACACTGCAAGCTCTGCATAATTTAACATTTAATGGGAAATTCAGTTTTGAGTTTGTCCCTTTGAGGGAAATAAAGGAATATTGATTGGGTAGATGTGCTTAGTGAACAAATATTGAAGTGTATGTTGTGGTGAATGTCAGGTGTGGTAGAGTGCTAGATCACATGGCGAGCTAATGTTTGTTACATGTCATTGTAGCACCAACTATATCAACGAGAAATAATGAATCGTTTTTTAAAACTTTTTTTAGTTTTACTTTTGTTATCAAATTTACTTTGTTCCTTTGGTATCCTTTGTTGAAATGCAGTTGGATAGGCTCAGAAGCATGTACGTGTCTGCCATCTAGTGTTTAAAAGAATTATTGCAAAACTACTGCAATATAGTTTTCCAGATACGTGCATGCTCCCTAACTGGGCATTCTCTTCAACAAAGAATACCATTTGAACAAAGTAAATTTTATAATAGACGTAACCTGAACCCTTTTTTTTTTTTTTTTTTTATTCACTCTAATGAAACCCAAAAGTTTTCTTTCATGATTAAGATAAAGTACCTTTTTATGTTTGCACAGTATATAGACTTGAAGAATACATTGCACAACATTTGCATGCAAAATAAATGTTTTGAAACTGTGTGCAGGGTTTTCCCAAATCCAGGGCAGTCCAGGAATAAACACCCTGAAAGCCCTCTTGAGTATACCTGACTTATCTCCATTGATTTTGGGTTATCAGGGCTAGTTGTAAATGAGTTTGTATTCTGCTCAAAGCAATCCCTATGTAGTATGTAGCCGGGCCAGGTAAATTATAGCATAATTTAGTACACTATTGTTGCTCGGTCTTCTCTGGGTAGAGAAACAATATTACAGCAAAATCAGAATCACAAATATGTTAAGTTTGCATTGATTTAACTGTATGCCATGTTTTGAAATTTTATGTGTGATATCCCTTTAAAAATGTAATGGAAACTAGCAAAATGTACTAATTTCTCTTTATTTGCTATCACCTTGTATCCTGCAGCTCGTTCTCCCGCTGGATTGGTTCCCCCTCAATAAACCAAGCGCGGGGGATTATTTTCACATGGCATATAACATCATCACACCACTGCTGCTCCTTAAGGTGAGATAAATAATTTGTGGTAACACTCAGCAGTTACTGGGAAAGCTGGAGCAGAGCAAGGTTGAGGGCCTGAATAGAGCTATATAAGACAAAATGTAACGTTCGTGAATCTCTCCATTGTCCGAAAACTCTCCAATCCCTGTTATTGTAGAGGCCCATCCTCTCCAGGCTGGGTATATTTATACACAGTGAATTATCTGCAAAGCAGAAACTACAACTTAGCTGTACCTTTTTAAAGGGACATTCCAGCAAAATTGGAATCCCCATGGATGCATTTCAGTTTTAAATAGAAGCATTTTTGTAATATAGATGTATTAGCAAAAATGCTTCTAATAAACTCTATTGCTGTTTAAAAAGCGTATTTAAAGGGACAGTTTACTCAAAAATTTTCTCCCCTTTAATTTGTTCCCAATGATCCACTTTACCTGCTGGAGTGTATTAAATGGTTTACAAGTAGCTCCTTTACCCTTATATTGGCATTTGAAATTGTTAATTTAGCATGTGGTATCCCCACCTATTCTGAAAGTTTGTGGCCGCGCGTACCAGCTATAGATAAGCTTTGTAAACACAGCCAGCAGAAGAAATTACACTCGCAGAGATAAGGTAATAAAATGTTGATTTTCCATTGTTCTCTCAAAGTACTGGTAATTGTTTTAAGGACAGATATAAGATAAAGAAGCAGGTATATGTGCACAATGTGATACAGTAATGAGATCTGATTATACCTACAAGCTCAACCTATTTTATTAGGCTGTGGCTTCAAAACACAAAATCAGAGCTTTAATATACAGAAATAAACCTCAAAAAGCTAATTTTCATACATTTTTTACTCTGCAGTTGGTAAAAAAGCAATTGTAAACACATTAAGGGAAAAACTATTTTACAGTATACTGTCCCTTTAAGTATGCACCGTGCACCAGCATTCTAAACACTGCATGTGCTCAGAGAGCCTAAGGTGCTTGTATCATCTGGTAATGACTCAATTTGTTATTTGCTAACATGATACAAGCCCCACTGGTGCTCTGAGCAGTTACAATATTTAAAATGCTGATGCACTAAGAATATCTAGGTATGCTTCATATGCATGTGCAGAGAAAAATGTTAACACTAAAACAGTGATAACTTTTACTAAAAGCGTTTTTGTCAATACATCTTTATTGCAAATATGTTTCTATTCAAAGATGTAATTCATCTATATGCAATTACATTTTGACTGGAATGTATGTCCCTTTTTAATAATACAATTACACGATTTTCTCACATTTACAAGTATTGAAAGCCAGTTATATTTCAAAAATCGTGTAGCACTTTTTTTTTTTTCTTCTTCTTGCTACAAATATCTCATTATTTAAACAGACTGTGTACTGTAAAATTGGCTTTCTTTAAACATTTATTAATGACTTTTTATACCTGTTTCAAACTATTAAAGGGACAGTATGCACTCATTTTCATATAACTGCATGTAATAGACACTGCTATAAAGAATATGCACAGATACTGATATAAAAATTCAGTATAAAACTGTTTAAAAACTTACTTAGAAGCTTTCAGTTTAGCTCTGTTGAAAAGTTAGCCGGAAAGCCCACTGCAAGTGGCAAATAAGACACTCCCCCCTCCCCCTTCTTTTGCATATGAAAAGACCCTTTACACAAACAGGAGCAAGCTGTAGAAGGTAGCTGACGGTATTCAAATAAAACTTTGGGGCTTGGTTAGGAGTCTGAAAATCAGAGCAATGTTAATTAAAAATAAGCAAAACTATACATTTTTTTTTAAAAAACAAAACAAAATTTTATGGGCTTTATAAATAGATCATCTACAAAACATTTATGCAAAGAAAAAATGAGTGTATAATGGCCCTTTAAATATATAGGAAATTGCTCCTTTAGGTTTATTATTATTGTATATAAAATATCTGGGGGGGGGGGTTTGCTCTCTGAAACCACAACCCTGTAAAATGGGCTATGTTTGCAGGGAGATCAGATCTAATCTTATCACTCTTATTATATAAATGTAGTGGTTTCATAATCTTATCTCTGAGATAATAATGAACATTTTAGTACCTGTCTTTCCCATCATCACTTTGACACTTGCTTTTTTCTGCTGGATCTTGTTTGCATTGCTTTTCTGTAGCCAGTATTAAAATTTTCTTTATAGGTGGCAGTTTTGACAGGTAAAAGCAGTTATCTCAAATGATGGGGGGAAAAAAGTAAATTAACTTTTTTAAAACAATTTAATACACTTCAATGGATAACTGAGAACACATTAAATGAATTTAAAAGTAAAAAATGAAATGTATGTTTTGAATTTGAAATCTAAACATTTTTGCAATATATTTTAATTAGCAAAAATGCTTCCAGTAAAATATTACTGGTTTTCTTTGGCATACACACATATCCTGTGAGGGCTTGTGAATCAGTATTCAAACACCACAACTACTCAGTCAGCAGTGGCTTGTATGGCACAAATTACGTCTTTAGAAGCAATGGCTGACAGTAACAAACAAACATGGTGGTGAACAGTGTGAGGGGGAGGGTAAGAGCTTTTGAGGAGAGGAATCAAGGAGGGTGAGGAAGGACTCCTACACTACAGAAATAAATAAAAATTTAAAAAAAAAAGCCCTAAACCACTTACTGTAGGGGAGAGGGTTTGTGAGGGATCAGGTAGGGATCGGGGGTGGGAGGGTAATTTCTACACTACAGCGAAAATTAACCTTACAATCTAACGGATTAACCCATTCACTGCCAGGAATTTCAAAAGTGTGGTGTGCAGCCTTCTAATTGCCAATAACCAATGATAAAGTCATGTATGTCTGCTGTTTCTGAACAAAAGGGACCTCAGAGAAGCTTTTACAACTACTTGTCTTATGATTGCAGTGGTCATGTGTAAATCATTTCAGTGAGCAACTCTGTTTGTGAAAAAGTGAACAGTTTTACTTTTCTATATGATTCGTATCTGGCAGCCAAATATTGTCATCAAATATACCAGTCAAAACTATATATATTTTAAGTGGAGTGATGGCAAAAATGCTAAAAATCCTCCAGTTCTTTGGGCAAGTTTTTCTCTTTTCGGGAGCGAAGGGGTTAAAGGGACAGTAAAGTCAAAATGAAACTTTCATGATTCAAGAAGCTTGTGAAATTGTAAACCACCTCTCAGTAGCTCCCAGTACTGCACTGCTGCTCCTAACCCTATCTAGGTTTACTCTTCAAAAAAAAGATACCTAGAAAACAAAGCAAATTTGATAATAGAAGTAAATTGGAGAGATGGTTAAAATTGCACTCTCCATCTGAAAGTTTTAATTTTGACTTTACTGTCCCTTTAATACATTGTAAATCGCATATTAAACAGAAACCCCTAGCAAAGAGAAAAGCAAAACAAACCCTACGACCCTGTGAAATTCTTAAACTGTTGCTCTTGTGAAGATCTAATATAGCAGTCCTGTTTTTCCGTATGTTAAAGGGACGTAAAACATACACATTTCTTTCTTTGTTTCATGTAGAACATACAATTTTAAACTACTTTCCAATGTACTTCTATTATCAAATTTTCTTTTTCTTGTTCTCCTTTGTTGAAAAACAGGATGGTAAATACAGTAGTGTGCATGTGTTTTGGATCACTATATGGCAGCAGTTTTGTAACAATGTTACACATTAGAAAGAGCCCTAGATGGCAGCACTATTTCCTGTCAATTAGTGACCCAGCCGTGCACACTACCTATCTAGATATGTCAGAAAAAAATAGATATCAAACTATATAAGTCTATCCTATATAGAGGCAATATATAGAGGGGCACTCACTATGTGTGAAACAGAGATAGTACAACAAACAGTTAAATAAACTTTAAAAAGCTATAGAAATGAAATACAGTCCAAAAATGTAGACCACCCAACGAGTCGTTGCTCCAATGGAGGAATCCTGAATCCCACGAAGACTAAAGCGACAGAAAGAAAACAAGAGGTGCCTCATAGGGTGAGTATGACTAAACAATGGGTAACACTTTGCGTGAAGACAAGTAGCAACTCACATTTAGTAGGACACTACTTGTAGTGCATGTGTCAGACTGCAGCACACCGGTCCCTCCAGCAAGACAAACCCAGGCACAGCGGCAGTCGAAAGGAAACATCAGCAAGCCGACACAACAATGTTGGTATCCTTGACCGGGTGGCGTGGAAGTGGTGGGTGACGTCACAGTCACGTGATAGGCTCCGTCTGGACTTGGAAAACATAATTTATGTAAGAACTTACCTGATAAATTAATTTCTTTCGACACCATACGCATTATGGAGATGGCGGCGATTATAAGTGCCTTAGAAGCTTTATCATCTAACCTGGACAGGCACTTCTGGGATCTCAAGCTAGAATTTGTGACCTTTCACCGCCAAACTCCAGTGGCTCTCGAACAACCCGCAGAGGAACACTTTCATCTAAAGAGCCGGATCGGCCCCCAGGAGACACTGACAGAGGCTGATCACCCCCTGATGGCGGTAACTTCTACGGAGCTCGAGACTCGCAGGGGAATCATGGCAAACTCAGAGGGGAGCCTCTTAGACTTGGTCGCATCCAGGCAACAGCCTAATGACAAGTCAGCTCCATTGAGATGGATGGGGAAATCAGTAGGTTTACACGCACAAGGTAACACATGCTGCAACACTGGGGAATCCCAGACTAAAGCCGGACCTCCCTCCGCTACTCCCATAGAGCTACACCTCACCCTCCCGCAGATATATTTCTTGAAGATGGTCGGCACTGCTCAAATAGCCTTACCGCTTGCCTTTACACTGCTTCACCCCATTATGCAGCTGAGCGGCTGGGATCACGATGGTGCATTACCTGCTTGTGTGAGCTTGGGCCGGAGACACCGGGGATCGATCTCCATGGGGCATGCTGGACGGCTGAAGAGCCCTTTTGATCCGGGCGGATGAGCTTTACAGCTTCTTATTTTTGCTCTCCCCGCTCTTCCATTTGGCTCACGTCACGGAAGACTTATTACAGATAGAACTTCATAATCTATCATAAATTAGTCAGTGTTACTCTCATTATAGCGGTATCTGGCTGTCATGTACTCTTAACCCCAGATTGGTGTTGTGATTATCAGAAAGCTGGAGCGTGATGTTAGTGGCAAGTTTGGGGGACTTTGTTTTTTTTTTTTTGTGTTTTTTTTTTTTTTTTTTTTTTTTTTTTTTTTTATGCATAGGATACTGAACATTGGACATGAGTTTCAATTATAAGAGGCATGATGTTATATGTTCTGTGTGTGTCCCAACACTTGTCACTGAGCCGTACGGCTTAAAGTATTGTGCTTGTTAATATGCAGCTGCACTAACCTCTTACATTTAACGCATAGCTCATAACGTGATATATGCACAGAGCCTCTCCTCTTACAGCCACTATAGTACGTGGCGTATTACCTGTCTATTCTTATGTTCACGATTAGTCTGACCCTTCACTTTATTGTTCAGGTTGAGATCTCTAACACTTAGACCAGACCCTATAAAACCTCAGTTTAGCTAATTGCGGATAGTTTCTCCCTCTATGCTTTTTAATAGATGACTTATATGGCTTGTCTATTATCATTTACATTTAGGTAGGGTCTTACAACTGAGCTTCATGTAAGCCACACATACATTTGAGTTGATTCCCCTGCTAGCGGGCCTTATGTAATGTTCTTATTATAGCTGACACCTGCATACATAATTTATACTTTAAGATATCTAGGAGTTGCTGGGTCATTGATATTAACTTGTAGTTCCTCTAAGCAGCAACATCTATCTTGTCATATTTTAACATTGACATTTGTGTATCTAGGAATATTTGAAGTATGATAACAAGGATCTAGCTATGTATCAATAACTAATTTATATTAGCTGAAGCATCTTGGTCTCCCTTAACTCATATTTATCATGGTTTGTAAGCCAGTGTTACCAGTTCCTCAGAGTGCAAAGACTTAGAGTTAGATTAGACTTTATCTATGTGAATATTAGTAGTGTGTTCTTTATATGTTCCTAATACTGGTCTGGATACCGATGTTTCATATGTTTAACTATTTTAATCTATTCGTTATCTTTAATACACTAACACTAGCTGTAAAACACAGGACACTCTGCATAGCAGGGATCTGCTCTTGCCCGGGTTGCCAAGTTAATATATAGCGGCATCTACCTCTCTCTTGTGCCATAAATATTTACACGTAGTTAGTGACTGCTGGACTGTCACCACTTGCTCTTCTATAGTTTTCTCCTCATTATCAGTTTATATCACTTGTCCAAGATAAGCCCTCTCCTCCCTTTCCCGCCGGTATTTGTTGCCGGCGGGTCATATCCCTACTCCTTTCTCCAACTTCATCTATAGATGACACTCCCCTAGGAGAGGGGCTCATCCGGAGATTCCTTTTACCCCGAATATTCTACAGCCCCCCCTCTCCACATAATAATACAGAATGATTGTTGAGGCCCATTGCCTCCCATGATTAAGTTCGAACCTATCTTGGTTTCTCATTCTATACAATTGTCACTACTTTTTCACTACATAAGCATAACACTATATTTAGATAATTATTTTATCCTGATAAAGCCATGTCCATTCCTAGTAGTCATGTAAATAATAGGTCCCTCCTCCGAAGCCCTTGCCCTACATGGCTCCGCCCCCCCATCCCCCTCCCCATTCCACTTTGAGCGGCTTTTGCCCGCTGCGTCCCCTTCTTCTCCCCGCTAATTTGGTCCATATGTGGCCAAACACAAGCTACTCCACATTTTTCTTACTTTCACTAGGTTCTATCATGCTATAAATACTTTTTACGATAATGTGGAGAATATACTATATTTTTCCCCTCCCGTTACCCTCTTAAAACCAACCCCTCCTTGCTTCTATACTTTTTTTTTTAAAAATGCATATTATACGGTGTATTCATCCATTACAAGGTAGGGTCATTTCTAGTTTACATACCATACAAAATATAAAAGTGAGGTCTTAATTTTTGATAGTTCAAACTCCTTGCTAATACCTTTAATAATTGGGATTTATATGCCCCTTCTTTGCGGATCTATTGCCTAGTAAACCTTCAACCCCCTTCATAACACTGCCCAACTATAACTTTTCCATTCTTTTATTACTCACTATTGAGTACCACGCTTTAAATTCATTTATGTATACTATGTTGGCATAACCCGTGCTGTTTACCTGGCGAGATTTTGGTATTAGTACTATATGTTTCTTCTCTGTCACTATTGTTGGACATGTCATTATTGTTATGTATTTGTTTATGACTTCAATAAAAAACTTAAAAAAAAAAAAAAATTTATGTAAGAACTTACCTGATAAATTAATTTCTTTCATATTGGCAAGAGTCCATGAGCTAGTGACGTATGGGATATACAATCCTACCAGGAGGGGCAAAGTTTCCCAAACCTCAAAATGCCTATAAATACACCCCTCACCACACCCACAATTCAGTTTAACCAATAGCCAAGTAGTGGGGTGACAAAGAAAGGAGTAAAAAGCATAAAAAAAAGGAATTTGGAAATAATGGTGCTTTATACCAAAAATCATAACCACCATAAAAAGGGTGGGTCTCATGGACTCTAGCCAATATGAAAGAAATTAATTTATCAGGTAAGTTCTTACATAATTTTTTTTTTTTTTTTTTTAAGTTTTTTATTGAAGTCATAAACAAATACATAACAATAATGACATGTCCAACAATAGTGACAGAGAAGAAACATATAGTACTAATACCAAAATCTTGCCAGGTAAACAGCACGGGTTATGCCAACATAGTATACATAAATGAATTTAAAGTGTGGTACTCAATAGTGAGTAATAAAAGAATGGAAAAGTTATAGTTGGGCAGTGTTATGAAGGGGGTTGAAGGTTTACTAGGCAATAGATCCGCAAAGAAGGGGCATATAAATCCCAATTATTAAAGGTATTAGCAAGGAGTTTGAACTATCAAAAATTAAGACCTCACTTTTATATTTTGTATGGTATGTAAACTAGAAATGACCCTACCTTGTAATGGATGAATACACCGTATAATATGCATTTTTAAAAAAAAAGTATAGAAGCAAGGAGGGGTTGGTTGCTTTATACCAAAAATCATAACCACCATAAAAAGGGTGGGTCTCATGGACTCTAGCCAATATGAAAGAAATTAATTTATCAGGTAAGTTCTTACATAAATTTTTTTTTTTTTTTTTTCATGTAATTGGCAAGAGTCCATGAGCTAGTGACATATGGGATAGTAATACCCAAGATGTGCAACTCCACAGAAGAGTCACTAGAGAGGGAGGGATAAAAATAACAGACTGAAAAAAATAATCTACAACCCAAAGTATAAATTTATTCTCATAAATGAAAAGAAAAAACCTAAACATAAGCAGAGGAATCAAACTGAAACAGCTGCCTGAAGAACTTTTCTACCAAAAACTGCTTCCGCGGAAGCAAATACATCAAAACGGTAGAATTTAGTACATTTATGCAAAGAAGACCAAGTTGCTGCTTTGCAAATCTGATAAACTGAAGCTTCATTCTTAAAAGCCCACGAAGTGGAGACTGATCTAGTAGAATGAGCTGTAATTCTCTGAGGAGGGCCTGACCCCACTCCAAATAAGCTTTTAACCAAGATGCCAAGGAAATAGCAGAAGCCTTCTCTGACCTTTCCTAGAACCAGAAAAGACAATAGACTAGAAGTCTTCCTGAAATCTTTAGTAGCTTCAACATAATATTTCAAAGCTCTCACAACATCCAAAGAATGTAAGGATCTCTCCAAAGAATTCTTAGGATTAGGACACAAAGAAGGAACAACAATTTCTCTATTAATGTTGTTAGAATTCAGAACCTTAGGTAGAAATTTAAACGAAGTCCGCAAAACTGCCTTATCCTGATGGAAAATCAGAAAAGGAGATTCACAAGAAAGAGAGCAGATAATTCGGAAACTCTTCTAGCAGAAGAGATGGCCAAAAGGAACAACACTTTCCAAGAAAGTAGTTTAATGTCCAAAAAATGCATAGGCTCAAAAGGAGGAGCCTGTAAAGCCTTCAAAACCAAATTAAGACTCCAAGGAGGAGAGTGATTTAATGACAGGCTTGATACGGACCAAAGCCTGTACAAAACAGTGAATATCAGGAAGCTTAGCAAACTTTCTGTGAAATAAAACAGAGCAGAGATTTGTCCCTTCAAAGAACTTGCAGACAAACCTTTATCCAAACCATTCTGAAGAAACTGTAAAATGTTAGGAATTCTGAAAGAATGCAAGGAGAATTTATGAGAACACCATGAAATATAAGACTTCCAAACTTGATAATAAATCTTCCTAGAAACAGATTTATGAGCCTGTAACAGTATTAATCACTGAGAAAAACTCTGACTACGCACTAGGCGTTCAATTTCCATATATATATATATATATTCACATCTTATATGATTTCTTAATTTCACATTTATTATTATCATAAGACACTTACACACTTTTTATTATATATGTAAGTATTTACATTCCCTCTGGTTATCGATCACCATGGATCATTATGATTTATATATCATTATCATAGGACACTATCAAGTGACACCATTGTGGTTTCATGAATTAGAACACATATTTTGGTAATATTATGTAATCACTAATTGTACTCAAAATGAGTTGTTATAACCACTGATCACTTTTTATTAAGATATTATAATAGACAGGATGAATTCCTTTCTATGCTATGTAAATATTTCATGTCACACTTTTTATATAATGATACGATTTGACTTATTTTAGTTGTGTGATTTAATTTCTTAAGGTGTGCACCAATACCAGAGTTGTGCAGACAATCATGTCCCTCCTTTTTTCGTATGTATCAATTGACTGGTGTACTTTAAATTGCTCTGTTTATTGATGCTATTTTGTTCCTTTTTTGTTTGTTACATAATTACTAAAAACACATGTCTTTACCCATGACGAGCCTTCCCTATCTCACCTGTGAATTCAATTAATGGGCAGGTTTTATGTTCAAATATAAGTCTGTGCTTGCCTTTCATTTTTAAGCCTGATGAAACTGTGGATGTACCACCGAGAAACGCGTTGCTCTTAATAAATCTTTTTTTATACGTAACAAAAGGAACTTTGTCTTTTTCCACTTGTCGTTGTGGTATCCCTTTTGTGTTTCGCTAGCTAAAATCCCTTTGGTGTATGAGTTGGCTCCCTGGGAACCAGAGGTATTTCCAAGTCCAGACAGCCTATCACATGATTGTGACATCACCCAAAACTCCCATGCCACCCGGTGAAAGGATACCAACACTGTTGTGTCGGCTTGCTGTTTGCTGCTGTTTCCTTTCGACCGCCGCTGTGCCTATGTTCCTGTCTCGCTGGAGGGGCTGGTGTGCTCCAGTCTGACACGTGCACTACTAAATGTGAGTTGCCACTTGTGTTACCCGTTGTTTAGTCATACTCACTGTATGAGGCACCTCTTGTCTTTCTTATCTAGATATCTTTCCAGCAAATTGGAGAATAGAAGTAAATTAAAACTTTTTTTTTTTAAGTTTGTTTTCTCTATCTGAATCATGAGAGAAACATTTTGGGCTTCATGTTCCTGTTAAGAGTGGACTGTCTTATAGAGGGATAATATTATTTTGTTTTAATTTGTTCTGTAAGGCTTTTTTTTTTTTTTTGGGATGATAGATATAGATAGAGAGAGAGATCTATATTCTATATCCATATCTCTTATTTTATGCACCAAAAAGTAAACAGACAAGATAGACACTACTCCATTGATGATGGAGAGTGGCTTTAGAATATGACAAAGAGCAGGTACAAATTTATAACTAATTGCAATGTTGTAATTTTTTTTTTTTTTTTGTTTCTGCAAAATATTAGTTTCACAAATGGGTTTTTATTCAATCTAGACCAATGTTTGCAATAGCTCCAATTGTCCTAGTTGTGTGTGTGTGTGTTTTTTTTTTTTTTTTTTACATTTTCAGCAATTGAGTGGTTTTACTATTATTAACATACCATTGCAAGGTTCAGATATAACACATTTTGCTAGTCCTGTAACTTACAGGAAGTGACATTTGAAATCTAGGTTTTAAATAGAGATCTATATTGTTTCTTTTAATTGTGTATAAGAAACATCCCTGGCTTTTAGAACAATCACTCCTGAGCCTACTTGCTCAGCAAATGAGTAAATACGCTTCAGCAGGCTACATGCTTCCTAAAATGTATTTTTGCTTGTATAATTAATTTCAAATATGTTGTGTTTTTCAGGTATGACATTCCTGTTTTTTCTTCTTAATTTTAAGAGATCACTATAGTGAATATAGCTAATGAGTCTCCTTCTTTTTTTTTTTTTTTTTTTTTTTTTTTTTTTTGTGTGTTTTGTTTTCCAGTTGATAGAGAGGTCTCCTAAGACCCTTCCTAATTCTGTCATATACATAAGCATCATAACGTTTGTGATGGGCGCAAGTATTCACCTAGTGGGTGATTCTGTGAACCACAGACTGATCTTCAGTGGATACCAGCACCACTTGTCTGTAAGGGATAACCCAATAATACAGAACTTGCAACCTCCAACCCTAGTGAGTATATGGGATAAAAGGGGAAAACTTGTTATGCATATGACAAGCCAGGCATTTATATATAATATATTTGAGAAAGTGAAGTTCCTTTGTATACACATGAATAATTTCACAGATAACCCTGGGACACACATGCACAAAGGTCTGCTCAGTCTGTATATACGCTGTGTATAGCGTTTCTAATCGAAGACAATGGACTCAATATATCCAGCATTGTTTACCACCTGTTAAGCGACAGCAATTGTTCTGGGTGATTGAAAGGCTGTGGCTCAAGAGCAGAAACCAGTACTGCACAAGAACTACCTTGTTCAATAATAAATGTAGGCAGTGGACAAATCGCATACGCTCAACACAAACACTGGCTAATAAACTTTTTATATATATATATATATATATATATATATATATATATATATATATATATATATATATATATATATATATATATATATATATATATATATATATATATATATATATATATAGTGAATGTCTATTATATTCAGTGAGCAGGTTCTCTCAAAATCAAATCCTTTAACTAGAGAAGATCTTCTGTACACATATTTTAAGAGGGGGCTGCCTGGAGTGTTGGCAAATTTCAATGTGGTTATATTTTTGGTTAACACTTTACACTGGAAAAGAACTTCCGTGTGTGGTTATGTTCTTAATACCGCTATTAAACTTCTTTATATGCTAGTGAGAGTTAGGGCTACTTTTGGTGCTCCAATTATTTTATGCTCAACTGATGTATGGATAATCAGACTGTTCACCAATACAGCATTAACTAATAAACATTTCTTTAGTATATTAAAAGAAAGAAATACAAAATGAGAAGCGGTGTCCTTACAAGAACACGCGTATTATGTTACTTCACAGATTAATGAAAACACCTTATAAAATATACCTTTACCTGCTGCAGTTTTCAGGACTTTCAGCAGCGACTAAATAAAAAACTTTCTAAGCTGAATTTTATCCTTTGTAGCCTCAGCAGATGGTTTGTTACATAAATGCACTGTTCTCCACCCTTCCTATCAACAGGCTTTTACCTTGCAGCAGCTCCTGAAGGAACAGAAACCTGCTTATGACAATCAAAAACCATTATTACAAACGTTGCAGTGGTTGTGGTAGACTATTTCTTGGCATGCAGTAGGAATGGTTTTTGCGTCTCAATATGCAAGTAATGGTGATATTGGTCAAGCAGGTATGGTGATTATGCATTGAAAAAAAATGGTATTTAAAGGGTCAGTCAAGTCCAAAAATAACTTTCATGTTTCGAATAGGGCATGTTATTTGAAACAACTTTTCAATTTACTTTTATCACCAATTTTGCTTTGTTGTTTTGGTATTCTTAGTTGAAAGCTAAACCTAGGTAGGCTCATATGATTTCTAAGCCCTTGAAGGCCGCCTCTATCACGTTTTTTTTTTATTTGCTTTTCACAACAGGGGCGAGCAAGTTCATGTAAACCATATAGATAACATTGTGATCACACCCATAGCTTGTGGCAGACACTGCACTAATTGGCTAAAATGAAAGTCAATAGATCATAAATAAAATGTCATGTAATCAGGGGTCTGTCAGAAGATGCTTAGATACAAGTTAATCACAGAGGTAAAAAGTATATTCATTTAACTGTGTTAATTTTGCAAAACTGGGGAATGGGTAATAAAGGGATTATCTATCTTTTTAAACAACAAAAATTCTGCTGTTGACACTACCTTTAATGCCATAGTATTCATGATGTGGAGGGCATCTTTGGGATAACAGAGGGCTCCCACCAACTACAGATTGCCAAGTATTGAGGGTCTTCTCTATATGTCCCTTTTGTAGAAAACCTCTTCTGTACTGCTGCCAAGAAATGCACATAAAAAAGTGTCTTATCACAGGACCACTTGCCATGGTCCAAACACACAAGGTTTCCTATTCCCAGGGCACACTGCTATTGCTGTCACACTCACACACATGGTCTGCTATTGCTGTCACACTCACACACATGGTCTGCTATTGCTGTCGCACTCACACACATGGTCTGCTATTGCTGTCGCACTCACACACATGGTCTGCTATTGCTGTCGCACTCACACACATGGTCTGCTATTGCTGTCGCACTCACACACATGGTCTGCTATTGCTGTCGCACTCACACACATGGTCTGCTATTGCTGTCGCACTCACACACATGGTCTGCTATTGCTGTCGCACTCACACACATGGTCTGCTATTGCTGTCTCACTCACACACATGGTCTGCTATTGCTGTCTCACACACACATGGTCTGCTATTGCCAACAGACACACACACAAGGTCTGCTATTGCCGACAGACACACACACACACACACGATCTGCTATTGCCGACAGACACACACACAAGGTCTGCTATTGCCGACAGAGACACACACACACACAAGGTCTGCTATTGCCGACACACACACACTCGCGCACACACACGGTCTGCTATTGCCGACAGACACACACACACACACACACAAGGTCTGCTATTGCCGACACACACACACTCGCGCACACACACGGTCTGCTATTGCCGACACACACACACTCGCGCGCACACACACGGTCTGCTATTGCCGACACACACACTCGCGCGCACACACACGGTCTGCTATTGCCGACACACACACACACACTCGCGCGCACACACACGGTCTGCTATTGCCGACACACACACACACACACACACACACACACTCGCGCGCGCACACACACGGTCTGCTATTGCCGACACACACACACACTCGCGCGCGCACACACACGGTCTGCTATTGCCGACACACACACACTCGCGCGCGCACACACACGGTCTGCTATTGCCGACACACACACACTCGCGCGCACACACACGGTCTGCTATTGCCGGCACACACACGGTCTGCTATTGCCGGCACACACACACACTTGCGCGCACACACACGGTCTGCTATTGCCGGCACACACACGGTCTGCTATTGCCGGCACACACACACACTTGCGCGCACACACACGGTCTGCTATTGCCGACACACACACACTCGCGCGCACACACACGGTCTGCTATTATTGAGACATATGCATAATCAAGTACAAGTGCAAAACAATTCCCAAAGCCTCAAAACTTAAAATGTATAGGCTACATAGTTGTAATTCTGCCCTTAATGATTCAGAGTATGCCATTTTAAACAATTTTAACTTCTATATGCTTTATTTTCTTGGTATCCTTTGTAGAACAAGCAGCAATGCTCTAATGGCAGCTAGCTAAACACATCAGGCAATCCAATGACAAGACATATATGAGCAACCACTAATCTGCAGCTAGCTAGTGCATTGCTTCTCCAGACCATACCTAGGTATGCTTTTCAAACAGGATAGGAGAGCAAAGCAAATTAGATAAGTAAATTGGGAAAAGTTGTCTAAAAGTGCATGCTCTATTTGAATTTATTAAAGTTTTTGAATTTACTGTCCCTTTAACAATCACTTTAGACACGTGTTATTTGAATAACAACATACAGGGTAATAAAACGTCTTTACCAGTTGATGTATTAAGCATGTCTCATCAAATTCAGATTAGGTTAATACAACTAGAAAATACATTTTGTTCCAATTTTTGATGAAATTCTAGGTATTATTAAAGGGATAGTAAAAACCAAAAATGTTATCGTTATTTATATTTACCATTCCCCAGTTTTGCATAACCTACACTGTTATAGAAATATACTTTCTACCTCTGTGATTACCTTGTATCTGAGCTTCTGCAGGCTGCCCCCTTATCTCAGATCTTTTGACAGACTTGCATTTCAGGCAATTGTAGTGCTGACTCTAAAATAACATGAGCACAATGTTATTTATATGAAACACATGAACTAATGCCCTCTAGCTGTGAATAACTGTCAAATGAATTCAGATAAGGGTTTATAAATTAGCATATGAGCGTACCTAGGTTTAGCTTTCAACTAAGAATACCAAGATAAAGCAAATTTGATGATAAAAGTAAATTAGAAAGTTGCTTAAAATTATGAAACTTTTAATTTGGACTTTTCTATCCCTTTAAGGGAAAATTAGTAAATTACATTTTAAATAATGCAACACCAGTTTCTGTTTCCTGTATGCGCTGAAGTGGAAAAGGATTAAGCAGATAAGAGGGACAAATAATTTTCCATGACAAAGGGACTGGGTTTCACCTATTGTGTCTAAGAAATCAGACTATGGGGTGATTTTCAAATGACGTCAAATTTACAACTAGTAGTAGAACACAATCCTTGACCTAAAATATAAGACATTTTATTACATTAGCAGGTGCCAGTTTCCAAAAATTAACCTTAAAAGGACAGTATACACTAATTTTCTATTAACTAAATGTAATAGACACTACTATAAAGAATAAGATGCACAGATACTGATATAAAAATCCAGTATAAAACTGTTTAAAAACTTACTTAGAAGCTGTCAGTTTAGCTCTGTTGAAAAGGTAGATGGAAAGCCCACTGGGAAATAAGACACTCCCCCCCCCCCCCTTCTTTTGCATATGAAAAGACCCTTTACACAAACAGGAGCAAGCTGGAGAAGGTAGCTGACGGTATTCATATAAAACTTTGGGGCTTGGCTAGGAGTCTGAAAATCAGAGCAATGTTATTTAAAAATAATCAAAACTATTCATTTTTTAAAAAATAAAAATTAATGGGCTATATAAATAGATCATCTACAAAACATTTATGCAAAGAAAAAATGAGTGTATAATGTCCCTTTAAGGAAGCCATACAGCAGGCACGGAAAAACCCAGGCTCTAGGAAGGGGCCCATATAGGAATCCCTCTTATTAGCCAGCATCAGACAGGTACATCAGTTCATATATAAAGGGTTTCTTCAAGATCATAAAGCGTGATGGTAAGAATCTGTCTTTGGAAATTCAAGATGACTAGTAGATCTATGCCTGCACAGCTAATCCTGGTCTGTTTACTTAAAGGGATAGTCTACTACAGAAATGTTATTGTTTAAAAAATAGATAATCCCTTTATTACTCATTCCCTAGTTTTGCATAACCAACACAGTAATAATACACATTTTACCTCTGTAATTACCTTGTATCTAAGCCTCTGCAGACGGCCCTCTCCCCCCCCCCCCCAGTTCTCTTGGCAGACTTGCATTTTAGCCAATCAGTGATGACTTAAGAAAACTAAGATAAAAGACGGCCTTCAAGGTCTTAGAAATTAGCATATGAGCCTACCTTGGTTTAGCTTTCAACAAATACCAAGAGAACAAAACAAATTTTACATTTAAAAGTAAATTAGAAAGTTGTTTAAAATTGCAAGCCCTATATGAATCATGAAAGTTTAATTTTGACTAGAACAGTGGAATATAGGTAAAGGAAAACATAAAAAAATGACAAAATTATCATACCTTGTTGTTTCCAAAACATTACTGAAGTAGGGACTTTGGGTGGATGTGTAACTAGACATTATACTGCTCAAAGGTCAAAAGATTTGGAGATTTGTTACACCCAGGAAGTCAGAAAAACCAGAGACAGACATCTAACTTGGTGTGTAGATTGATGAACCGAGCTCAACCAGTGTTAATTTTGATGGCAAATTTCGATTTAGTCTTAGTCATAGTATTTTGACTAAAATGCCATTTTAGTTTTAGTCATCTGAATTGTTTTAGTCTAAACTCTACTGGAGATTAAGCCGACTAAAATTTTAGGGGTTTAGTTAAAGTGTAATGCATTATTTAAAGGGACAGTCGACACCAGAATGTTTGTTGTTTAAAAAGAAAGATAATCCCTTTATTGTCCATTTTCCAGTTTTGCATAACCAACACAGTTATATAAATACACCTTTTACCTCTGTGATATCTTGTATCTAAGCCTCTGCAAACTGCCCCCTTATTTCAGTTCTTTTGACAGACTTGCTTTTTAGCCAATCAGTGCTCACTTCAGGGTAGCTTCACATGCATGAGCTTAATGTTATCTATATGAAACACATGAACTAAGGCCCTCTAGTGGTCAAAATGCATTCAGATTAGAGGCAGTCTTCAAGGTCTAAGAAATTAGCATATGAACCTCCTAGAATTAGCTTTCAACTAAGAATACCAAGAGAAAATTAGTGATAAAAGTATATTGAAAAGTTGTTTAAAATTAACATTCCCTATTTAAATCATTAGGTTTTTTTTTTGTTTTTTTACTTCACTGTCCCTTTAAGCATTTCTCTATAATTTCTAAACTCATTATATACTCCCAGAGTAAACCTAACACCTTTTATTATTTATTGTATTAAGAATTAAACATGCAGTACAGACACAGATTTAGACATTGTGATATATAACGTCTTTATTAGACTTAAAATGAAAGAAAACCAAGTTTCATAAACAAACAGAAGTGCAACTTTAAATTATAAAAAACAAACTGTGAACTGTATTGGCTGTAATGCCATTGCACATATTACCCAATATTAAAACGTTAACAGTTCTCTGCCCCTTAATGACCACAATGTACCCTGTATGTCACTGTATTTTCAAACTCATTATATACTCCTGGAGTAAAGGTTTATTAACCTGTTTTTATTTATGGTATTAAAGTTTGAACATGCAATACAGATTTAACTGTTGTGGTATATAACGTCTTTAGCTTAAAATTAAATAAAACCAAGTTTAGTAAATAAACAAGAAGATAGCCTTGCTTCTTTTTTTTATTTTATTTTTTTAACAAAAGAGCAGTAATAATATATGGATTGATTATAACACCTTGCTTAAAGTCTTGTTAATTTTAACAGCAAATTTTGATTTGGTTTTATTCAGTCTTTTGACTAAAATGTTGTTTTAGTTTTAGTCGTATTTTAGTCATCAGAATTGTTTTAATTTTAACCTCGTTTTAGTCGACGAAATTAACACTGAGCTCAACAAATGAGCAAAAGCATAAAAAATACAAAACTCTAGTCCATGCCAATGGGAGTAAAATGAAGATGAGAAGCATCAGCCATGCTTGACAGAAAATCAGATCTTAATACAACCTGTCTTGCAACAACATCATCAACCTCAGAGTTTAAAATCTAGAAATTTGTGAAAAAGGCTGCAATAAAGTATTTTATGTGTTTAAAAAAAAAAATACATTGTAATGATCTGAAAACAAAATAAAGGTTTTAAAAATATTTATCCATTTTTAGTTTTTTGTTTTTTTTTGTTTTGTTTTTTTATCGCAATTTGCTCCCAGGGGCACACCCGTTTAAAAAAAAGTATCTTGAGTGTTGATTATCTTATTTGTTGTGGTCATATAGGGATAGAGACATATGAGCTCCTGCACAAATCAAGCAACCACTGTGCAGCATGCATGTGAGGTCAGGGTTTAGAATTCCGTATGGATATTGCTGCTTATTTAATATATAAGATAACCATACTTTACTTATGCATAAACTAATTGTAACACTACGCACACACATAAGGTCTGCTAATAATAATAAAATACAAGAGGGCAGCTGTCACTGGATAACATAGATACAAGAGGGCAGCTGTCACTGGATAACGTACATATACAAGAGGACAGCTGTCACTGGATAACGTACATACAAAAGAGGACAGCTGTCACTGGATAACGTACATACAAAAGAGGACAGCTGTCACTGGATAACGTACATACAAAAGAGGACAGCTGTCACTGGATAACGTACATACAAAAGAGGACAGCTGTCACTGGATAACGTACATACAAAAGAGGACAGCTGTCACTGGATAACGTACATACAAGAGGACAGCTGTCACTGGAAAACATACATACAAGAGGATAACTGTCACTGGATATCATACATACAAGAGAACAGCTGTCACTAGATAACAACATACACACAAGAGGGCAGCTGTCACTGGATAACATGTACAAGAGGGCAGCTGTCACTGGATAACATACGTACAAGAGGGCAGCTGTCACTGGATAACATACGTACAAGAGGACAGCTGTCACTGGATAACATACGTACAAGAGGACAGCTGTCACTGGATAACATACGTACAAGAGGACAGCTGTCACTGGATAACATACGTACAAGAGGACAGCTGTCACTGGATAACATACGTACAAGAGGAGAACTGTCACTGGATATCATACGTACAAGAGGACAGCTGTCACTGGAAAACGCATACAAGAGGATAACTGTCACTGGATATCATACTGTACATACAAGAGAACAGTTGTCACAAGATAACATACAGACAAGAGAACAGTTGTTGCTGGATAACGTACATACAAGAGGACAGCTGTCGCTGGATAACATACGTACAAGAGAACAGCTGTTGCTGGATAACATATACAAGAGGTGTCCTATTGCCACACAGGTGCAAGAAGACTGCTTTCACAGAACCACATAAGATGTTTTTTTTTTTTACAGGGCAACAGACACAAGAGGTCAGCAATTAGCAAACACAAGTCAGCTATCAACACACACACAAACCTGCTATTACAAGGATATACACTACACAATTTTAATAATGGCCACTATTTTCTAGTTAAAAGCTTGTAGCATTTTATTGTGTATCAGGATTATTGCACTCATTTCAATATTTCTCTCTATCACAGATTGATTCCTTTGAGTTGCTCTACTACTATGATGAGTATCTGGGCCATTCCATGTGGTATGTTCATGATAACTGTCTCACCAAAATGACATGTTTTCAGTGAATCCAGTACATAGTTGGTGTATTTCCTAGGATTGAACTGGATTAAAATTGTGTTTTCATGAATTCTAAGTCTAAATTATATTTTTAGCAATTTGGCTGTGTAGTTGCAAGAAATAATTTGTGGACAATTTGGAATTTCTAGATTTCTGGCTTGATTACTCCTAAAATGTGGTCTGATCTTTATATAAGTCACAATTATAGATAAACACAAACTGACTAAACTAATAACAAAAACAGTTGTACTTTTCAAATTTCAAAGTGAACCTCTGTATAAACGACTTCTCCAAAAGATATTTGGAGTCATGTGTTGCAATTAAGGAGATTATATTGGGGTTGTGAGTTGCACAGGTATCCTGGCCTTTAAATAAAGACACACAAAGCCTGGTTACCAATAAATCTGTTTTTATCATAAAAGATTGGTTACTGTGAATTATGCCTCAGTCACAACCTTGCCAGGACCTTAGAAGATGCATTATACAATGCACAAAGCTGGAAAAGGTTAGAAAAGTATTGCTAAATGCCTGGGTGTTCATCTATCCAATGTAAGACAAATTGTCTACAAACAGAGAAAATGTAGGACTCTCGCTATTCTCCCTATGAGTGGGCTTCCTGCAGAGATCTTTTCAAAAGCACAATCGGCAATCCTGAAAGGTGAAAAAGATTCCAGGAGTAACAGAAATCTCCCTAAATGGCAAAAGTCTTTGTGTCCACTATCAGAAAAATGCTGAACACGAATGGTGTTAATGGAAGGAAACAACTGCTGTCTAAAAAAACATTGCTACACATCTCAAGTTTGCCCAAGACCATCTGGATGTTCCACATTGCTTCTGGGGAAAGGTGCTGTGGACAGATGAGGCAAAAGTTAAAATTTTTGATAAAAGCTGTGGATGAAAAATGGCACAACATTCCGAAACCATATCCCAATTGTGAAGCATGGTGAAGGGAAATTAATGGTTTAGAGCTGCTTGCTGTCTCAGGGCCTAGATATCTTGCAATCATTGAGGGAACAATTTCAGGGCAGCAGTTCACAAACTTAACCCAACTCAGAAGCTCTAATATGGCTTGAAGAGGGCTGTGCAATCGAGAATGAACTAAAACAGATTTGTAAGGAGGAATGGTCCAAATTTATCCTCAACGTTGTGCAAGTCTTATAAGCAGCCGCAGGAACATTTGGTGGAGGTTGTTGCTGCTAAAGGAGGATCTACAAGTTACTAAATTCAAGGGATCTCATACTTTTTCCACCCTGCACTGTGAATGATTACTCAATGACTTCAATACAAATTTTAAAAATACAACTGTCTGTGTTTCCCTATAATTGTAACTTAGATGAAGATCAGACCACATTTTATGAATAATCAGTGCAGCGATTCAGGTATTTCCAAATGGTTTGCAAATGTTTACTCTCAACTGTATAATGTGGCTCTCCTTGCAGCATGTTTGACAGTTCGATTCACTTGCCTGGCAAATGTGATACTTTGTATCTAACACATTCCACACAATTGATACATATTAACATTTGCATTGTTTTTATTTCTTACAGGTATATTCCTTTTTTCCTTATTTTGTTCATTTACTTTACTGGTTGTTTCACACCGGGAAAAGAAGAATGCAGTATGCCACTCTCAGCCTGGACACTGCTTGCACCAAGCAGCCTGTACTACTGGTAAGTTTCCAAAGCATAACATAAAACCTCTATCATTATGTTATATCAGTAGAAATCATAAACACTCCAGTATTTAAAGGAATAGTAAAGTAAAAATGAAACCTAAATGGACTGGATAGAGCATGAACGTTTCAAACCATTTTACAATTTACTTCTGTTGCTTAGTTCTCATGGTATCCATTATTAAAGATTAATCCACTGGGAGATCAGGAGCGTGCATGTGTCTCTAGCAATTTGGTAGCAGTTGGCAACATTGTATCTACGAATACCATTGCTATGACCAGGGATTGGCACAGACGAAGGCTGTGGTGGTCATTTTGCAAAGTACAGACCTTAGTGAAGGACACCAAGGTACATTTGAAATTAAAAACACTATTTTATAGTGCTTGGTGTTGCAGATACCACTGACCCTATAACCAGCCCTCCTCTGGCTATACCCATGAGCCAGTGTCACTACTGTGTCATTATATAGTGCTTGGTGTTATTATACTGACGCAGATACCACTGATCCTATAACCAGCCCTCTTCTGTCTATACCCATGTGCCAGTGTCACTACTGTGTCATTATATACTGCTGGGTGTTATTATACTGATGAAGATACCACTGATCCTATAACCAGCCCTTATCTGGCTATACCCATGTGCCAGTGTCACGACTGTGTCATTATATAGTGCTGGGTGTTGTTATACTGATGCAGATACCACTGATCCTATAACCAGCCCTTGTCTAGCTATACCCATGTGCCAGTGTCACGACTGTGTCATTATATAGTGCTGGGTGTTGTTATACTGATGCAGATACCACTGATCCTATAACCAGCCCTTGTCTAGCTATACCCATGTGCCAGTGTCACGACTGTGTCATTATATAGTGCTTGGTGTTATTATACTGATGAAGATACCACTGATCCTATAACCAGCCCTTATCTGGCTATACCCATGTGCCAGTGTCACGACTGTGTCATTATATAGTGCTGGGTGTTGTTATACTGATGCAGATACCACTGATCCTATAACCAGCCCTTGTCTAGCTATACCCATGTGCCAGTGTCACGACTGTGTCATTATATAGTGCTTGGTGTTATTATACTGATGAAGATACCACTGATCCTATAACCAGCCCTTATCTGGCTATACCCATGTGCCAGTGTCACGACTGTGTCATTATATAGTGCTTGGTGTTATTATACTGATGAAGATACTACTGATCCTATAACCAGCCCTTGTCTAGCTATACTCATGTTCCAGTGTCACGACTGTGTCATTATATAGTGCTTGGTGTTATTATACTGATGCAGATACCACTGATCCTATAACCAGCCCTCTTCTGGCTATACCCATGTGCCATTGTCACTACTGTGTCATTATATACTGCTGGGTGTTATTATACTGATGCAGATACCACTGATCCTATAACCAGCCCTTGTCTAGCTATACCCATGTGCCAGTGTCACGACTGTGTCATTATATAGTGCTTGGTGTTATTATACTGATGAAGATACCACTGATCCTATAACCAGCCCTTATCTGGCTATACCCATGTGCCAGTGTCACGACTGTGTCATTATATAGTGCTTGGTGTTATTATACTGATGAAAATACTACTGATCCTATAACCAGCCCTTGTCTAGCTATACTCATGTTCCAGTGTCACGACTGTGTCATTATATAGTGCTTGGTGTTATTATACTGATGCAGATACCACTGATTCTATAACCAGCCCTCTTCTGGCTATACCCATGTGCCAGTGTCACTACTGTTTATTTGTATAGTGCTGGGTGTTATTATACTGATGCAGATACCATTGATTCTATAACCAGCCCTTGTCTAGCTATACCCATGTGCCAGTGTCACTGCTGTGTCATTATATAGTGCTTGGTGTTATTATACTGATGCAGATACCACTGATTCTATAACTAGCCCTCTTCTGGCTATACCCATGTGCCAGTGTCACTACTGTTTATTTGTATAGTGCTGGGTGTTATTATACTGATGCAGATACCACTGATTCTATAACCAGCCCTTGTCTAGCTATACCCATGTGCCATTATATAGTGCTTGGTGTTATTATACTGATGCAGATACCACTGACCCTATAACCAGCCCTTGTCTAGCTATACCCATGTGCCAGTGTCACTACTGTGTCATTATATAGTCCTTGGTGTTATTATACTGATGCAGATACCACTGACCCTATAACCAGCCCTTTGTCTGGCTATATCCATGTGCCAGTGTCACGACTGTGTCATTATATAGTGCTTGGTGTTATTATACTGATGAAGATACCACTGATCCTATAACCAGCCCTTATCTGGCTATACCCATGTGCCAGTGTCACAACTGTCATTATATAGTGCTTGGTGTTATTATACTGATGAAGATACTACTGATCCTATAACCAGCCCTTGTCTAGCTATACTCATGTTCCAGTGTCACGACTGTGTCATTATATAGTGCTTGGTGTTATTATACTGATGCAGATACCACTGATCCTATAACCAGCCCTCTTCTGGCTATACCCATGTGCCATTGTCACTACTGTGTCATTATATACTGCTGGGTGTTATTATACTGATGCAGATACCACTGATCCTATAACCAGCCCTTGTCTAGCTATACCCATGTGCCAGTGTCACGACTGTGTCATTATATAGTGCTGGGTGTTATTATACTGATGCAGATACCACTGATCCTATAACCAGCCCTTATCTGGCTATACCCATGTGCCAGTGTCACTGCTGTGTCTTTGTATAGAGCTGGGTGTTATACAGATGCAGATAGACATCCAGTATTTTACTCGGGCTTTATTTATTCCATAACTTATCACCCAATATCGCTAGCAGTCTCTTGACAAGCCACTAACATTATTCACACTACATTTTTTTTTTCTTCCTATTATTTAATCAGAAAGAAAATGTTGTTTTTTTTTTTTCAAACCTCTGCTCAGGGCCTCCCAAACAGGCCAGAGTTTCAGGATTACCTTGGGTAAGAGCAGGTAAAATAACCATGTTTACTAATCAGCTGATTGTTTTACCTGTGCTCCAGTTCAGATATCCTCAAAGTCTGGCCTATTAGGGAGACCTGAGGGCAGTTTTGAAAACCATTGCTATAAAACAGCACTGCTACTATAGACTGCTAAAGACACAGGCACACTCCCAAGCTTCTATCAGCCTACCTAGTTTACTCTTATCAAAGAACATCAAGAGAAATAAAAGTAAAATGGAAAATTGTTTAAAATCACATGCTTTACCTGAATCCTAAAAGTTTAATTTTGACATTACTGTACCTTTTTTAAAATTAATTATACAAGTCTTTAGGACATATTTATCAAGCTCCGTACGGAGCTTGATGCCCCATGTTTCCGGGGAGCCTTCAGACCGCTGCTCCATAACCTGTCCGCTGCTCTGAGCTGGCGGACAGAAATCAACCCGATCGAATACAATCGGATTGACACCCCCTGCTAGCGGCCTTTTGGCTGTGAATCTGCAGGGGGCGGCATTGCACCAGCAGTTCACAAGAACTGCTGGTGCAATGATAAATGTTGACAGTGTATGCTGTCGGCATTTATCGATGTGCAGCTGACATGATCCGCAATATCGGATCATGTCCGCTCGCACCATAATACATAGGCCCCCATGTCTACATAAGTATTATTTTATTATTATTATTTATTTATTTTTAATCATCTGTCATTTAATAGACATAAAATAATTTTCCATTAAAAGCATGATTTAGTTTTCTTTTATTTGCTATTAATAATAGAATAGTAATGAATATTTGGTAAAAAAAAAAAAAAAACTCTTGAAAGCATATTAACTTCCTTTCTTAGCTTCAGCGTAGAAAACAGAATAAGTCTGATAAATGTAATTTAATAAACCTCTAGTACAGGGTTCAACAACATTTGTCCCAGATTTAGTAATACAACCAAATATTTAGGAGCTAGAAATTAAATCTTACAGTTAACTCTAAACTGTAAGTTCCATGGGCAGTCTCTTATGCCCCACTAGAATGTAAGCTCCTTGGGCAAAATCTCCCATTATATACCTATAAAGTAAGTAAATGTAATCTTTTTACAGATATAACAACCGGCAATCTTGCATACAGAGACAAACAGAGTGCAGGAAGATATAATACAAAAACATTAGACAGGTACCTTAATTACAACTGTGTGATGAGGCTGAGCGCTCAGTAGACTAGTCACACAGTTTTTTTTATGTGAGTCAGTGCCCACAATTTTCCCCTATGGCTGCTCAATTTGTGCCAGATGGCTAGCGCTAGTTAAGTCACCTGTCTCTCCCAACAGAGACTCAAAAAATGCTGCCCCCCCCCATATGCCGCCCTAGGCTAGTGCCTTGTTTGCCTAGGCCAAAATATGCCCCTGTTTAAAATGGTGTGCAGCTTATTTGGTGCAATGGCTTATGTAGAACACCTCCTAATGAGAACAGGTGTGGGTTCTTTTAAACCTTACCCTATTAACTCTTTCAGGGATATACGTTGGAACGGCTGATAAGTAATACTGGCTGTATATTGCAAACCTAAAAGAGAGAAAAAAAAAAGGTATTATCACAGTATTAAAGGGACGTGAAACAAAAAAAATGTTCTTTCATGCCACCAATCAGCAGCTCGATCCCAACTCCTGAGCCTACTTAGCTATGCTTTTTAACAAAGGATACCAAGTGAACAAAGAAAATTAGATAAAAGAAGTACATCTGAAAATTGTTTAAAATTGTATGCTCTATCTGAGCTATGAAACCTTTTGGTTTTCTCCAACATTGGTGTGTCCGGTCCACGGCGTCATCCTTACTTGTGGGATATTCTCTTCCCCAACAGGAAATGGCAAAGAGTCCCAGCAAAGCTGGTCACATGATCCCTCCTAGGCTCCGCCCACCCCAGTCATTCTCTTTGCCGTTGCACATAGACTGAGCCTCATTTTCGCGCCATTAATGCACAGTTGTTTTTTGAGAACAGGGCATGCAGATGCATGTGTGTGGATCTAAGAATCTCTGAAAAAGCTTTTAGAAGGCTTCATTTGGTATCGTATTCCCCTCAGGGCTTGGTTGGGTCTTAGCAAAGACTGTATCTGGGACTGTATAGGGGTTAAATTGAAAAACGGCTCCGGTTCCGTTATTTTAAGGGTTAAAGCTCTGAAATTTGGTGTGCAATACTTTTAAGGCTTTAAGACACTGTGGTGAAAATTTGGTAATTTTTGAACAATTCCTTCATACTTTTTCACATATTCAGTAATAAAGTGTTTTCTGTTTGAAATTTAAAGTGACAGTAACGGTTTTATTTTAAAACGTTTTTTGTGCATTGTTGACAAGTTTAAGCCTGTTTACCATGTCTATACCTTCAGATAAGCTATGTTCTATATGTATGAAAGCCAATGTGTCTCCCCATTTAAATTTATGTGATAATTGTGCCATAGCGTCCAAACAAAGTAAGGACAGTACTGCCACAAATGTTATTGCCCAAGATGATTCCTCAAATGAGGGGAGTAAACATGATACTACATCATCTCCTACTGTGTCTACACCAGTTTTGCCCATGCAGGAGGCCCCTAGTACATCTAGTGCGCCAATACTTATTACCATGCAACAATTAACGGCTGTAATGGATAACTCCATAGCAAATCTTTTATCCAAAATGCCTACTTATCAGAGAAAGCGCGATTGCTCTGTTTTAAACACTGAAGAGCAAGAGGACGCTGATGATAATTGTTCTGTCATACCCTCACACCAATCTGAAGGGGCCATGAGGGAGGTTTTGTCTGAGGGAGAAATTTCAGATTCAGGAAAAATTTCTCATCAAGCTGAACTTGATGTTGTGACATTTAAATTTAAATTAGAACATCTCCGCGCACTGCTTAAGGAGGTGTTATCTACTCTGGATGATTGTGACAATTTGGTCATTCCAGAGAAATTATGCAAGATGGACAGGTTCCTAGAGGTTCCGGTGTCCCCTGACGCTTTTCCTATACCCAAGCGGGTGGCGGACATAGTAAATAAAGAGTGGGAAAAGCCCTGCATACCTCTTGTTCCTCCCCCTATATTTAAGAAATTATTTCCTATGGTCGACCCCAGAAAGGACTTATGGCAGACAGTCCCCAAGGTCGAGGGGGCAGTTTCTACTCTAAACAAACGCACTACTATTCCTATCGAAGATAGTTGTGCTTTCAAAGATCCTATGGATAAAAAATTGGAAGGTTTGCTTAAAAAGATTTTTGTACAGCAAGGCTACCTTCTACAACCAATTTCATGCATTGTTCCTGTCACTACGGCAGCGTGGTTCTGGTTCGAGGAACTAGAAAAGTCGCTCAGTAGAGAAACTCCATATGAGGAGGTTATGGACAGAGTTCACGCACTTAAATTGGCTAACTCTTTTATTTTAGATGCTGCTTTGCAATTAGCAAAATTAGCGGCGAAAAATTCAGGGTTTGCTATTGTGGCGCGCAGAGCGCTTTGGCTAAAGTCTTGGTCAGCGGATGTGTCATCCAAGACAAAATTACTTAACATTCCTTTCAAAGGTAAAACTTTATTTGGACCTGATTTGAAAGAGATTATTTCAGACATCACTGGGGGAAAGGGCCACGCCCTTCCACAGGATAGGTCTTTTAAGACTAAAAATAAGCCTAATTTTCGTCCCTTTCGCAGAAATGGACCAGCCTCTAATTCAACATCCTCTAAGCAAGAGGGTAATGCCTCACAACCCAAACCAGCCTGGAAACCAATGCAAGGCTGGAACAAAGGTAAGCAGGCCAAGAAGCCTGCCACTGCTAACAAGACAGCATGAAGGAGTAGCCCCCGATCCGGGACCGGATCTGGTGGGGGGCAGACTCTCTCTCTTTGCTCAGGCTTGGGCAAGAGATGTTCAGGATCCTTGGGCGCTAGAAATAGTTTCTCAAGGTTATCTCCTGGAATTCAAGGAACTACCCCCAAGGGGAAGGTTCCACAAGTCTCACTTATCCTCAAACCAAATAAAGAGACAGGCATTCTTACATTGTGTAGAAGACCTGTTAAAGATGGGAGCAATACACCCAGTTCCAATAAAGGAACAAGGAAGGGGATTTTATTCCAATCTGTTCGTAGTTCCCAAAAAAGAGGGAACGTTCAGACCAATTTTGGATTTGAAGATCCTAAACAAATTTCTCAGGGTACCATCGTTCAAAATGGAAACTATTCGAACGATTCTACCCACCATCCAGGAAAGTCAATTTATGACTACCGTGGATCTAAAGGATGCGTACCTACATATCCCTATCCACAAGGAACATCATCAGTTCCTAAGGTTCGATTTCTGGACAAACATTACCAGTTTGTGGCTCTTCCATTCGGATTAGCCACTGCTCCAAGGATTTTCACAAAGGTGCTAGGGTCCCTTCTAGCGGTTCTAAGACCAAGGGGCATTGCAGTAGTACCTTACTTGGAGGACATTCTAATACAAGCGTCGTCCCTGTCAAAGGCAAAGGCTCATACGGACATCGTTCTAGCCTTTCTCACATCTCACGGATGGAAAGTGAACAAAGAAAAGAGTTCTCTGTCCCCGTCAACAAGAGTTCCCTTCTTGGGAACAATAATAGATTCCTTAGAAATGAGGATTTTTCTGACAGAGGTCAGAAAATCAAAACTTCTAAGCTCTTGTCAAGTGCTTCATTCTGTTCCTCGTCCTTCCATAGCGCAGTGCATGGAAGTAATAGGATTGATGGTTGCAACAATGGACATAGTTCCTTTTGCACGAATTCATCTAAGACCATTACAACTGTGCATGCTCAAACAGTGGAATGGGGATTATACAGACTTGTCTCCAATGATTCAAGTAGATCAAAAGACCAGAGATTCACTCCGTTGGTGGCTGACCCTGGACCATCTGTCCCAGGGAATGAGCTTCCGCAGGCCAGAGTGGGTTATTGTCACGACCGACGCCAGTCTAGTGGGCTGGGGTGCGGTCTGGGAATCCCTGAAAGCTCAGGGTCTATGGTCTCGGGAAGAGTCTCTTCTCCCGATAAACATTCTGGAACTGAGAGCGATATTCAATGCTCTCAGAGCTTGGCCTCAACTAGCAAAGGCCAAATTCATAAGGTTCCAATCAGACAACATGACTGTAGCTTATATCAATCATCAAGGGGGAACAAAGAGTTCCCTAGCGATGAAAGAAGTGACCAAAATAATTCAATGGGCGGAGGATCACTCCTGCCACTTGTCTGCGATCCACATCCCAGGAGTGGAAAATTGGGAAGCGGATTTTCTGAGTCGTCAGACATTTTCATCCGGGGGAGTGGGAACTCCATCCGGAAATCTTTGCCCAAATAACTCAATTATGGGGCATTCCAGACATGGATCTGATGGCGTCTCGTCAGAACTTCAAGGTTCCTTGCTATGGGTCCAGATCCAGGGATCCCAAGGCGACTCTTGTAGATGCACTAGTAGCACCTTGGACTTTCAACCTAGCTTACGTATTCCCACCGTTTCCTCTCATTCCCAGGCTGGTAGCCAGGATCAATCAGGAGAGGGCCTCGGTGATCTTGATAGCTCCTGCGTGGCCAAGCAGGACTTGGTATGCAGACCTGGTGAATATGTCATCGGCTCCACCATGGAAGCTACCTTTGAGACAGGACCTTCTTGTTCAAGGTCCATTTGAACACCCAAATCTGGTCTCCCTCCAACTGACGGCTTGGAGATTGAACGCTTGATTCTATCAAAGCGTGGGTTTTCAGATTCGGTGATAGATACTCTGGTTCAGGCCAGAAAACCTGTAACTAGAAAAATTTACCATAAAATATGGAAAAAATATATCTGTTGGTGTGAATCCAAAGGATTCCCATGGAATAAGATAAAAATTCCTAAGATTCTCTCCTTTCTTCAAGAAGGTTTGGAGAAAGGATTATCTGCAAGTTCCCTAAAGGGACAGATCTCTGCTTTATCTTTCTTACTACACAAAAGACTGGCAGCTGTGCCAGATGTTCAAGCATTTGTTCAGGCTCTGGTTAGGATCAAGCCTGTTTACAGACCTTTGACTCCTCCCTGGAGTCTAAATCTAGTTCTTTCAGTTCTTCAAGGGGTTCCGTTTGAACCCTTACATTCCATGGATATTAAGTTACTATCTTGGAAAGTTTTGTTTTTGGTTGCAATTTCTTCTGCTAGAAGAGTTTCAGAGTTATCTGCTCTGCAGTGTTCTCCTCCTTATCTGGTGTTCCATGCAGATAAGGTGGTTTTGCGTACTAAGCCTGGTTTTCTTCCTAAAGTTGTTTCTAACAAAAATATTAACCAGGAGATAGTTGTACCTTCTTTGTGTCCGAATCCAGTTTCAAAGAAGGAACGTTTGTTACACAATTTGGACGTTGTCCGTGCTCTAAAGTTCTATTTAGAGGCTACTAAAGATTTCAGACAAACATCTTCCTTGTTTGTTGTTTATTCTGGTAAAAGGAGAGGTCAAAAAGCGACTTCGACCTCTCTTTCCTTTTGGCTTAAAAGCATCATCCGATTGGCTTATGAGACTGCCGGACGGCAGCCTCCTGAAAGAATCACAGCTCACTCCACTAGGGCTGTGGCTTCCACATGGGCCTTCAAGAACGAGGCTTCTGTTGACCAGATATGTAAGGCAGCGACTTGGTCTTCACTGCACACTTTTGCCAAATTTTACAAATTTGATACTTTTGCTTCTTCTGAGGCTATTTTTGGGAGAAAGGTTTTGCAAGCTGTGGTTCCTTCCGTTTAGGTGACCTGATTTGCTCCCTCCCTTCATCCGTGTCCTAAAGCTTTGGTATTGGTTCCCACAAGTAAGGATGACGCCGTGGACCGGACACACCAATGTTGGAGAAAACAGAATTTATGCTTACCTGATAAATTACTTTCTCCAACGGTGTGTCCGGTCCACGGCCCGCCCTGGTTTTTTAATCAGGTCTGATGAATTATTTTCTCTAACTACAGTCACCACGGTATCATATGGTTTCTCCTATATATATTTCCTCCTGTCCGTCGGTCGAATGACTGGGGTGGGCGGAGCCTAGGAGGGATCATGTGACCAGCTTTGCTGGGACTCTTTGCCATTTCCTGTTGGGGAAGAGAATATCCCACAAGTAAGGGTGACGCCGTGGACCGGACACACCGTTGGAGAAAGTAATTTATCAGGTAAGCATAAATTCTGTTTTTATGTCCCTTTAATAACCTGCTGCACAAGGGCAAAATGCAGTCACAAGATAAAACCATTAATTATTCACTATCCACAAGGTATATGAAGGTTTTTTTTTTTATAGTACCATATTTTGTCCAAAACATGTAATCCCCCTGCTGCACATATCAAAATAAAACCTATAGGTGAGTCATACTTTTAATACATTTCAGTATGTGGTGCATTTAAAAATCAGTTATACTGTGCACCCATATATTAGGTGTGTTTTGTGATCAATAAATAAATCTAATTATGAATTGTATACAGATTAACCATTCCATTGCTAAAGTAAGGAATTTTCTGTTTAAATGGACAATTGTAAACTTTTTCATGATTCCATGCACAAATATTCAAACCGTTAATGGTATTATCAGTTTATTTTCAAACTTTGCTTTTAGAGAACATATATACAGTGTTCGCCCCGGGCCCCTTTTTATTGGGCGCGCCACCCATCTGATTTTACTGACCACACAGCTAAAATTTAAGGTAGTATTCAGATAAAATTAACTTATAACATTTTTTTAATTTTTATTGCTCAAATTATCATGAAATCCATAAAATGTTATTATATTACAAAGTATTTAACTTCCCCCCCACCAGGCTACGTTAATATGGCAAACTTTTCTGTGGAGAATATGTATACATACATACATACATACATACATACATACATACATACATACATACATACATACATACATACATACATACACACTGGTATTCAAAAGTTTGGGATCTCTTAGACATTTTTCATAAACTGTTTTCTTTCATACAGGTGGTGAGAGTCCACAATCCATTACTCCTGCAAACTAATACCCAAGCTGTGGAGTCCACGTGCAATGAGACATAAAGGGTGGGATTTAGAAACCATATTTTTTCAATGAAAAACTAAATCCACAACCCCACAAAAACCCAAAAGGGCATTTTTTTAATAGACTTAAAATTTAAACAATCGGGCAAAAATAAATCAAGCTGAGACAATTGCCTGAAGGACCTTCAAAAACATCAAAATGGTAAAATTTAGTAAAAGTATGCAAAGAAGACCGAGTAGCTGCCTTGCAAATTTGGTCAACGGAAGCCTCATTCTTAAAAAGCCCAAGAAGTTGCAACTGACCTGCCTCCAAGTAAGCCTTATGAATCAAAAGTTTCAACCACGTGGCCAAAGAAACAGCAGAAACCTTCTGTCCTTTCCTAGAACCAGAAAAGTTAACAAACTAGAAGTTTGTCTGAAATAATTTGTAGCACCATATCAGCAGACCAGGAACTAAGCCAATAAAGCACTTATAGAATGAACTACCAAGGACATGCTTTTGACATTACTTTTAATAATATCAAATAGAGCATCACAAATAAAGGAATTCACACTCTTGAGTAAACCTAAAAGATCTTCACTAGCAGGATCATTAGAATGCTGCTCTGAAAGACTAGACAATCAAAAATGAAGCAGCATCTACATCAGCAATATAGATCGCAGGCCTAGACAAATACCCTGCTTGCAGAAATGCCCTTCTAAGAAAGGATTCTAACTTCCTTTCTAATGTGTTCTTAAATGGACAGTCAAGTCCAAAATAAACTTTCATGATTCAAATAGGGCATTTACTTTTATCACCAATTTTGCTTTGTTCTCTTGGTATTCTTAGTTGAAAGCTAAACCTAGGAGGCTCATATGCTAATTTCTTAAACTTTGAAGGCTGCATCTAATCTTGAACGCATTTTGACAGTTTTTTTTTACCACTAGAGGGCATTAGTTTATGTGTGTCATATAGATAACATTGAGTTCACGCACATGAAGTTACCTAGGCGTGAACACTGGCTAAAATTCAAGCCTGTCAAAAGAACTGAAATAAGGGGGACAGTCTGCAGAGGCATAGATAGATACAAGGTAATTAAAGAGGTAAAATGTGTATTATTATAACTGTGTTAGTTATGCAAAACTGGGGAATAGGTAAACAACAAAAATCCTGGTATTAACTGTCCCTTTAAAAGAATTACTGTATTCCACCTTACGCCGGAAAGGACAGCTCACACCTCCTCCTTGAATAACGCAACATGTTATAGAGGATGTGGGGAGAGGGGGACGTATAGGCACATGTGGTGGGACTGCCCAAATGTACAGCCGGTGTGGCAGGCACTTTCGAGGTTACTTAGTGACACACTGGATGAAGAGATTGATCTAACAATAACTCAGGCACTTCTACATGACAGGGTTAGGCCGTTCAACTCAGCAATCAACACTTTCATTAGGATACTGTGCACCTGTGTACGTATATGTATAGCCAGACACTGGAAGACAGGAGCACCAGGGTGGGCAGAAGTCCGAGATAAAATAAACAACACTTACATAATGTTAGAATTGGCAGCATGGGCTCAAGGAAATACTGTTCAGTTTCAGAAAATATGGTTTTATTGGATTTTGAAGGGTCACACGAGACCACACGCTAACCAGGGGAGAGACGAGAGACAGAGAGATCAGGACAGTGAGACAGTGGGGAGGAGGGTAGAGACATCCATTAGGACCTGACTTAAATTGCCCAGACTCACGTAATATATTCAGTAAGGATACGATATTAGACTCTATTATAAACTGGTAAAACATAGAGAAAGTTTGGAAACATCTGGTGGGGGTGGGGGGGAAGGGGAGTTAAATCTGTAAGTTTATAATGTATGTAGATGTAATTGCAAGTCGCTATGCAGGATGAGACAACTGATATGTGTTCATTTCTCACCTCATTGGCCTACTGTGATGGGCATGTAGGAACGAGATATGTGTATATTGTAAACCTTCCTCTACACAATGTTTATGACTTGTATTTTACTTTGTTTTTCTTGAAAATCAATAAAAAACTATTTCAATTAAAAGAATTACTGTATTCCAAAGGGATAGTCTACCTTTGGGACAGTTTCCCACAGTTCAATATTAGAGGCAGGTAAAGGATATAACTTCTTAAACCTAGCAGAAGGATTAAAATAATTACCTGACTTAGACCATTCACTAGAAACTATCTCAGAGACAGCAGCTGGAATAGGAAAACCTAAGGGGTTTTAGAAATAGTTTTAAAAACTAAATATAAACGGTTGGAAGTCTTATCCTCAGAACTCTTAGAGTCTTTAACCCCTAAGGTAAGTAAAACCTCTTTCAAAAGAGAACAAATATGTTCAGTTTTAAATTTTAAAAAAAAGAGGATGTATCAGGTTCAACATCAGAGGAGGAGATTTCTCATCATCAAAGGAAACTTCATCCTCTGAAGATACAGCCTCAGGAGACATAGCACTAGTAGAAGGTAAAACTTCTGCAGATTTGATGAGATTTTTCACATTTGGAGCCAAATCTATAGAGCTCCCCTGTAAAGAACAAACATAAGGAGCAGTAATATACATAGAAGCAGCATTAGGATGATCTGAACACATTAACATTGTTAGACGTGAGCCTTATAAATAAGCTGGAGGAGATGCATCAGCCCTTTTTTTTTTTTTTTACAATAAAAACACTTTGTAAAGGTAGGATGATGTTCAGGGGATAGAATCAGAAAGCTCCATTATAGCATTGAACTACAATAGCATAAAATATAAACCTTTAAAAAAAAAAGGCTCTTGAGGAATGGAAAAAACGTACCCCCTCCTAAAGAAGCAATATTAAAAAAAAGTACTAAATTTGAAACACGGTAAGCCGAACAGAAAAATAATGCAGGGGACAAGACACTCCACATCTTCAGCCTGAATGGAAAGAGGGCTCATGAGTGCTAACCTGATGCTCGCAGACCCAAAGGCTGATGCGCGGTAAAAAATCTAATTGCAAGTGCCCAAAATCTGATGTGCAAAACAAACTAACAAAAGGGGAATAATATATAGATTCTGTCCCAAGGGTTGTATGTATATATATGTGTGTGTGTGTGTGTGTGTGTGTATATATATATATATATATATATATATCTCAATATATAACTAAAAATACCCACATAAGGCTAAAGAGTGTCATATAGATACAATATGATACTTACCAACAGAGACTCATCTACCAGTAAACCAGTAGTAGAACACCAAACCAGTACTAAAACACATCAGCAGAGGTTATGGAATAGGAGTATATTGTATACCCATAGAAGGAGGCAAAAGACAAGTCCCTGCGACCAATTATGGATGGTCTGTGACAAATTTAGGAACAAATGATCTGGCTAGTTATCATGTTGCTACTGTTCAGAAAGAGTTTTGTGACCTAGGTAATCATTTAGAGAATGTGGCATCAACTCTATAATTTTCTGCTATTTTACCTGTGTATGGTCAGGAAGCAGGAAAGAGAGCGGACAACAACATTTAATTCTTGGTTAGATAAGGGGTGCAGGGAACGAGGATTTGGTTTTATTGGCCATTATAGCTCTGTTTGACAATATACTAGGTTATTTAGGGGAGATGGCTTGCATTTGGATGTTAAAGGAACAGAGTATCTGGGAGAGGATCACAGAAAAGGGTTAATATTGTGGAAACCGACATATCAGATACAGATAACGAAGATTCTGATAACAATGGGCAAGAAACAGCTGCTCAAGCATCTACTTCCAGTAATACAACCATAGTGGAAAATAGAAAAAGAAAATCTTTTTTAGAAGAGGACTCCAGCACCGATTCAGAGCCACCAGAAGAGGCGGGTGGAAAAAACAAAAGGCAGACCAGAAACAAAAAGAATCAAAAAGACAAACAGACCAACAAACCACCCAAAAGGAATCCGAGTCCATTCTCGATGATAAGGATGAGAAATTAAGAATTATAAATCTGTCTAACCGAAATTTAACCTCTTTGCATACTAATGTACTATCTAAAGGCTTGTCCTTTTGTCCACACAACAATCTGGACAAATTTGAGGCAATTAAAGATGTACAACTGTTTCTGCGCAAACTCCTCCTAAAAAGACATTTCACTAACAAAGAACCCGATATTCCATCTGTCGATTGGACAGAAGACGAATTGGAATCGTTACAAATATTAAAAGATCTCAATTCAGAACAAGAGGAATGTGAAAGACCAAACTGGCGAAAGACGCTGAAAACCAAATCAAAATACGTTCCCCCTAACACTTGTGCCAATATAGAAGTCTTCAATCAAATTGTATGTGAAAGTATCAACAAATTAGATATTACCACTAAACAACACAACCTATCGAAAAAAGAAAGAGATATTCTTTCAGAAATGGAATCCTGGAATGATGTCATAATACGTAACGCCGACAAGGGCGGTAATATCGTGATATGGCCTACAGAAATGTATTTGGAAGAGGCAAAACTTCAATTAAATAATAAAACTTGCTATAAAGAACTATGGAGTAATCCCACAGGAGATTTCCACACTCAATACAACAAATTGATAGATGTAGCCTTCAAAAATGGCATAATCAATACCAAGGAAAAGAAGTTCCTGACTGTCTTGCATCCCAAAGTTGCAACATTCTACTTAATCCCTAAAGTCCACAAAAATAGCCAAAAACCGCCTGGCAGACCAATCGTTTCCGGTAATGAAAACCTAACGGAAAAGGCGAGTCAATATGTGGATTTTAGATTAAGACCATTCCTAACACAACTATCATCATATGTGAAAGACACCATGGAAGTGCTACAAATAATACAGGACATTTACATTTCCAAAAACACTTGGTTAGTGTCCTGTGATGTGGAATCACTGTATACTAGCATTGATCATAAACTAGGACTAAATGCCATCCAATACTTTCTTGATATGTCCTCTGATGAAAGCCCGGATCATAACCAATTCACACTTAATCTACTCAAATTCGTGTTAACCAAAAACTATTTTCTCTTCAACAATAAGTTCTACCTCCAAACTCAAGGTACTGCCATGGGCACAGCTTGTGCTCCTACCTACGCAAATCTATTTTTGGGATGGTGGGAGCAAACTGTGGTATTTAGTGACACAAATGACAAATATATGGATAAAATTCCTGTATGGATCCGGTACATAGACGACATCCTGTTTCTATGGGAGGGCACCGAAAAAGATCTAGATACCTTTCTATCCAAGTTAAATCAGAACAATTTAAACATCAGATTGATGCATTACAAAAGTCAGACCCAAATCTCTTTCTTGGATCTATTAATTTGTAAGGAAGATGACGGCTCCCTGATTACAGATCTGTATCGAAAAGAAACAGCTACAAACAATGTCCTATTTGCCACAAGCGCCCATGCACCAAACACTACAAAATCCTTACCAATTGGAGAATTCTTGAGACTTAGGAGAAATTGCTCACAAGATACAACCTTCAAGATAAGAGCTGCAGAACTGGAAAAACGTCTACTCCTAAGGGGATACAGCAAAAGATCGATCCGCGTAGCCAAGACGAGAGCATTAAAAACTGCTAGATCTGAGTTACTAAAAACAAAAACCAAAACAGGTGATAACAAAACCAGACTAGTACTCACATATAACCAGCAAACAAAACAAATTGTGAATATAATCAACAACAACTGGCATATACTACAAGCGGACCCCCTCTTAAAGAACATAATAGGGGACAGAGTCCAACTCAGCTACCGTAGAAATAGAAATTTAAAAGAAATGCTGAGCCCCAGTCACTTTGTACAAAAAACCAGTAAAACGAGACCACCAGAAAGAGGTTCATATTTATGTGGAAACTGCTCCTCATGTGGCAATATGACCAAAAAGAAATCCATCATTGACAGGTTTGGGAAAAACCATCAAATTAAGAGTTATATCAATTGCAACTCTAGTGGAGTCATCTATGTTCTACAATGCACATGCCCCAAATTATATATTGGGATGACGACTAGAACTGTACACACCCGTCTGATGGAACACCTGCAAAATATCCGTAATGCCCCCAAAGATCTATCTAAAAACAAGAAAATCACGTCCGTAGCTTCGCATTTCCTTAAATACCACCAATCCAAAACCTCTGAATTAAAATGCTTTGGAATTCAGAAGATATCCTTAGGACTAAGAGGAGGAGACTTGGAAACATCTCTACTTAAGGCAGAAGCAAAATGGATATATTTAATGGACAGCGTATATCCCAAAGGCATGAATGAACAGAACAATTATTCTATGTTCATATGAAGGATTAGAATATTTCTGACAAAGGAAATAATACCAATTACTACAAACAAACATCACAGCACCCAGTGCATATAAAAGAGATGTAAATTACAATTGATGAATAATGGGTTTAATACCTAGCAGTAAATTTAACACCTTACAATAGAAAGATGCACAACACTCACTCTCAAAACAAAGAGAATTTAAACCTCCTAATTTTACTTATACATGTATCTCTTTAAATGTTAGTATAGAAGAGATACTACATACAATGGTTAATAGATAAAACAATTTCATTATAAAAATAAAAAAATGTTTTTTATCACTTTCTCCACCACCACACGTGTGAATTTTTTTTTTTTTTTTTCCCCCTTTTTGCATCACCTTTATTCACGCTTGACATGTCAGCTCATGCTCATTCCTATATCACCACTCTCACTCTATTTCTGAGTGGACCTTAATTAATTAATTCCCCCTTTATGTTTTACAGTACCTCACCAGTCCAGTACTTATGTCACAGGGCTCCATGCTCCCCCTAGACCCCAATTTACCAGATGATCACACTCCACCATTTATTTTCTAACACTATCCTTGGTTGTTTATATTTCACATATCAACCCCGAAACACATAAAGTTTTAAATTATTAAAATTATTCTAAATTATACAAAATAAATGTTGTTGCAGTTTTGCCAATCAGTCACTCGATCACAGACCACACTAACCTAAATACTTTAGGACCAATTCATTTAATCTCTTTTTGAGTTCATATATACAAAACTTTTCACACAGCATTTAGTCACAATATCAACATCAATACTGTCCAGGACATGACAGTATAGATTCATCCAATCATAAGACTTAATAGTTTTCAATATGAGAGAAGTATAAGTTATGCTCTTAGGTAAATTCCAATGCCAGATCAGTCATTGACCTCCTTTCAATTCGGTGTAAGTCATATGACTCACTATTCAGAAGCACACTAGATGCCTTATAATAATACAGCCAAACCTTGGTGATAATCAATATAAATTTATTCATAACATCAAGAGTAAGATCTGTCAATATATGGTAAAATTTAAAAATTGATAAGAATTTATGCCAAACCGTGGTGATAATCAATATAAATATATTTGTAACATCAAGAGTAAGATCTGTTAATATATGGTAAAATTCAAAAACTGTAACCATAGATTATTCAATAAATAAATATTCACAATTATGCCATAATCTGTTCTGCTATACACCGCTTAGAAGAACAAAACATAAAACACATGTCTAATGATATATGCCTCCCTGATAGAAAGGTAATGAAAGGAGTAGTTCTATAAATATTCGATAAAAACATATTTGAATGTAACATGTATCTTTTGATGATATACAAGCGCAGTTGGAATAAATATTAAAGGACAATTCTGTCATTCAAAGCACATTGAATGCCACTTCCAGTCTGTCATCTCTTCAAGCGATCCTTCGTAAGTCCGACGAATATGTTTCCAATGGCTCAAGTCAATCAAAGTCTAATCACGCCTCCTCTTAGTTCTGAGAGTATTGGGATTGGTCTAAATGCAGCCAATGGGTTGCCGCCTATGCATTTAAATACCCTGAGACGCCGGCGCGCGTCACCTTTGAAAAAGCCGAAACGCTATCGGCGAAACATGTTAGGGAAGGGTAGCTGTTAATACCCTGTTTAGCCTTTTTTTAATGGCATAGCTAACTTAAACAAATTTACTTAGACAGTGGCAATTTGGACTAGATTCCAACTTTAAGGAATACGAATACAGTTTTCAGTAACGAGATTAAAGAGCGTGCTATGTCTGAACAGCATAAGAACTGTAACTGTTAACTATTGCACAAGACCGCCAAAATATATATACCTAAATAAGTATACTTCTACAACTAAAAATTACAGCGGCAAGCCAGGCGCAAATGCTACTGGCACATTATATGCTAACATTATAACGCTAACACTGCTAACCGCGCATAACTGAATGTTAACAAAATTATATTATTTAAGCACATGTTGTTAACCGTATAAGATCACTGGAAGCAGACGTCAATACTTTCAGTGTCAAAACATAGCTAGGACAATACAAATCTTTCAGTAGCGTGATTAAAGAGCGTGCTATATCTGAACAGCATAACAGCTGTAACCGATAACTATTGCATAAGACTGTCAATATATTTACCTAAATAAGTATACTTCTAGAACTAAAAACTACAGCGGCAAACAAGGCGCAAATGCTACCAGCATAGCATAGTATATGTTAACATTATAACGCTAACACTGCTAACCGCTCATTACTGAATGTTAACAAAATTATAGTATTTAAAAATCTGGTGTTAACCGTATTAGATCACTGAAAGCGGACGCTAATACTAACAGTGTCAAAACTCGGTTAGGATAATACAAATTTTATATAGATATATCTAAAATACTATACAATCCAATGTAGTTAACATATCTCTATGGTTGCTTGAGTAATGGAAGTAGAACCAAAAAATTAATATTATTTTTGATTAAAAAATTGAATAACACAAACTTGGAAAAAATCTTTGAAACAAGTTGTGTCAAAAGTACACCAAGCACCTTTACATGCCATACATTAATCAAAAACAAGCAAAAAGTTTGCTGCATCAAGTGTCCCAAGCACACAATACATGTGTAAACTGAGAACAAAATATCTCAAGTGATACTGTTACCCCATTGAATGATAAATTGGAACAGTAAACAACAAACTTTTATTAATAACAAATACCTGTGTATCACACAGTTAAAAATCATACAGTTATATCATTCATAAGGTTGCTTAATATGATACACTTTTGAAGGCATGTGGAGTTTTTGAATCCCTAAGTGGTGTACAATATTAAAGAACACAAGCTAACTCGTTACTTGATAAATGGATATTACCAACTAAAAATATATATACCTGAGAAGAATATTCCAAGTCCAAAGAAATTTATTCACCCAATATTACAAGCCACTTTTATTATGAGCAAAGTTGCTATGTGTTTTTAAAAAATACACACACTCACACAGTACACTTTTTTAGTAAACGTTAAGTTAATAAAAGTTATGTTTTAATAATTTCTCTCAACCCTTGACCTGCAGTGGTTGTTTAAGGTCCATATGAGTCTCAATGTTATTTTCATGGAACAGAAGTGCTATTCAAGTGCATTCTTTTAGTCTCTATCTTCTTTGATAGTGCCTATATTCGTGACTATCTGGGAGAGGAGTTCACATGCTTTATTATAAAAAATATTTAAACTAATAAAGGGTGTAGCATTAATATATCCACCTGCCCCCCACAGCATGCCAAAACGGTTAGTCCAAGTAACATTTCTAGAAATTCTAGTAGAAAAAATATTCATGCTATGAGCACAAATGCTTGCATCTTAGGAAATAAATTACCTGAACTCATTTCAATAATGACTAGGGACAACTTGGATTTAGTAGCCATAACAGAAAAATGGTACAATGATTTGCATGACTGGGACATAGTCATACCTGGATACAGGTTATTTAAAAAGAACAGAGTAGGAAAGAAAGGTGGAGAAGTTGCTCTGTATCTAAATGAAAATATAAAGGTTACTGAAATTGTAGGAACTAATAATGAGGTGGAAAGTATTTGGGTGACTTTAGAAATTGGAGATAAAAATGTGTTTAGGGGTTGTATATAGGCCTCCATTGCAGGATGAAAAACTGGACAATCTGTTATTAGAAGAAATAACCAAAATGACCATGAAGGGTAAGGTTATAGTAATGGGGGACTTTAATTTGCCAGATATAGACTGGAAGATTCCTTTTGCTAGATCAGCTAGAAGCAGGTATATTCTTGAATCTCTGCTAGGGGAATCAATTGAGCAATTAGTTAAGGAACCAACTCGTAAGGAAGCTATATTAGATGTAATACTTACAAACAGTGATACAGTTTCAGATGTGTATGTAGGTGAGAACTTAGGATCCAGTGATCATCAATCTGTTTGGTTTAGTATTCATGTGCATAAACTGTCCACCCAGACTAAAACAAAAGTTTTAGAATTTAGGAAGGCAGATTTTTCATGAATGGGAGAATAGCTAAAAAAAACTATTTAAAAGGGAAAACAGTGGGGATTTGTGAAGGGTGCCATTTTAGATGCACACTGTATTAGACATGTCTTTAAAAGTAAAAGAAAGCGGAAACCAATTTGGTTTTCCAAAGAAGTAGCACATGCTGTAAAGACAAAAAAGATAGCTTATAAAATTTACAGAAACACACAATCAGATGATGATATGAAAATTTGGAGACTCCAACAAAAAAGACTAAGCAGTTAATTAGGAAGGTTAAAGCTCATGCAGAAGAGAAGATAGCACAGTCAGTAAAACATGGGGACAAAACATTCTTTAGATATATCGGTGAAAGAAGAAAAAATAAGTTAGGAATAGTAACATTGAAATCAGTTGATGGTAGAATAATAGGAGATAAGCAAATTGCAGACTGTCTCAATGATTACTTCTGTTCTGTTTTCACAAAAGATTGTGAAGATACAATGTCTACATTAAGGGATGCTACGAAAAATAGAAACAAGCTTAACACTAATCTTTTTACAAAGGATGAGGTTTTGTTAGCATTATCAAAAATACATATTAAAAAGGCAGTGGGTCCTGATAATATTCATCCAAGGGTTTTAAAAGAACTTTGATCAGTGCTAACTGTCCCATTAACCGATCTATTTAATCAGTCACTATTAACAGGAACTGTCCCAGATGATTGGAGAATAGCAAATGTAATACCTATTCATAAAAAGGGCAGTAGGGAAGAATCTGTAACTACAGGCCAGTAAGTTTAACTTCAGTAGTAGGGAAATTAATGGAAAGCCTCTTAAAAGAAATAATTATGACTTACATAAAGACAAACAAGTTAGAGGACCAAAATCAGCATGGTTTTACTTCAGGGAGATCTTGTCAGACTAATCCAATTGACTTCTTCGATTATGTAACAAAAGTATTAGACAAGGGTGGAGCAGTTGATGTAGCATATCTAGATTTCAGCAAAGCATTTGAAACTGTCCCACACAATAAACTAATTCACAAACTGTATCTCCTTGGTCTAGACTAAATTGTGAACTGGGTGGAATGATGGCTTAAGAACAGAAAACAAAGTGTCTTCGTAAATGGAGTTCATTCAGCAGAGGGGGCTGTTACTATTGGTGTTCCTCAGCGGTCAGTTCTGGGGTCTGTTTTGTTTAACATATTTTCTCCAACATAGGTGTGTCCGGTCCACGGCGTCATCCTTACTTGTGGGATATTCTCTTCCCCAACAGGAAATGGCAAAGAGCCCAGCAAAGCTGGTCACATGATCCCTCCTAGGCTCCGCCTTCCCCAGTCATTCTCTTTGCCGTTGCACAGGCAACATCTCCACGGAGATGGCTAAGAGTTTTTTGGTGTTTACAAACCTTTGACTCCTCCTTGGAGTCTCAATTTAGTTCTTTCAGTTCTTCAAGGGGTTCCGTTTGAACCCTTACATTCCGTAGATATTAAGTTATTATCTTGGAAAGTTTTGTTTTTGGTTGCAATTTCTTCTGCAAGAAGAGTTGCAGAGTTATCTGCTCTGCAGTGTTCTCCTCCTTATCTGGTGTTCCATGCAGATAAGGTGGTTTTGCGTACTAAACCTGGTTTTCTTCCGAAAGTTGTTTCTAACAAAAATATTAACCAGGAGATAGTTGTGCCTTCTTTGTGTCCGAATCCAGTTTCAAAGAAGGAACGTTTGTTGCACAATTTGGATGTAGTTCGTGCTCTAAAATTCTATTTAGATGCTACAAAGGATTTCAGACAAACATCTTCCTTGTTTGTTGTTTATTCTGGTAAAAGGAGAGGTCAAAAAGCAACTTCTACCTCTCTCTCTTTTTGGCTTAAAAGCATCATCCGATTGGCTTATGAGACTGCCGGACGGCAGCCTCCTGAAAGAATCACAGCTCACTCCACTAGGGCTGTGGCTTCCACATGGGCCTTCAAGAACGAGGCTTCTGTTGATCAGATATGTAAGGCAGCGACTTGGTCTTCACTGCACACTTTTACCAAATTTTACAAATTTGATACTTTTGCTTCTTCGGAGGCTATTTTTGGGAGAAAGGTTTTGCAAGCCGTGGTTTCTTCCATCTAGGTGACCTGATTTGCTCCCTCCCATCATCCGTGTCCTAAAGCTTTGGTATTGGTTCCCACAAGTAAGGATGACGCCGTGGACCGGACACACCTATGTTGGAGAAAACAGAATTTATGCTTACCTGATAAATTACTTTCTCCAACGGTGTGTCCGGTCCACGGCCCGCCCTGGTTTTTTAATCAGGTCTGATGAATTATTTTCTCTAACTACAGTCACCACGGTATCATATGATTTCTCCTATGCATATTCCTCCTTTACGTCGGTCGAATGACTGGGGAAGGCGGAGCCTAGGAGGGATCATGTGACCAGCTTTGCTGGGCTCTTTGCCATTTCCTGTTGGGGAAGAGAATATCCCACAAGTAAGGATGACGCCGTGGACCGGACACACCGTTGGAGAAAGTAATTTATCAGGTAAGCATAAATTCTGTTTTTCTGTGATATCAGCAAAGGGCTACAGGGGAAAGTATGTCTGCAGATGATACAAAAATTTGTAACAGAGTGGATGTTCCATGGGGGAGTAGACAAAATGAGAAGTGATATACAAAGATTGGAGGATTGGGCAAACGACTGGGATCTAAAGTTTTTAACACAGCAAAGTGTAAAATAATGCATTTAGGGAAGAAAAATCTAAATGTTAATTACAGACTCAATGACACTTTACCGACTGTTACAGATGAGGAACAGGACTTAGGAATTATTTCAGATTATTTAAAACGTAGTAAATAATGTAGTAATGTAGCGAGCAAGGCTAGCAGAATGCTTAGATGTATTGGTAGAGGTATTTGCAGTAGAAATAGTAAGGTTCTTATGCCACTTTATAGATCATTAGTTAGGCCTCATCTTGAGTATTGTGTGCAGTTCTGGAGGCCATACCTTCAGAAGGATATTAACAAACTTGAATCTGTGCAAATGAGGGCTACCAAAATGGTACATGGTCTAAAAAATAAAACTTACCAGGATAGGCTCAATGACCTAAATATGTATAGCTTAGAGGAGAGAAGGGAAAGAGGTGATATGACAGCAACTTTCAAGTACGTTAAAGGGCTTAGTAAAACTGAGGCTGTGGGTATTTTACATAAAATGGAAAATTCAAGAACAAGGGGTCATGATCTCAAGCTGAAGGGTAGTAGATTCAGGAGTAATTTGAGGAAGCACTTCTTTACAGAAAGAGTGATTGATTTATGGAATAAACTTCTTCAAGAGGTAGTAATGACAAACACTGTGGGGGACTTTAGAAATGCCTGGGACAAGCATAAGGCTATCCTATGACTAGATAAGTTTATACTGTTAGGTAATATCGGGCAGACTTACTGGGCCTATGGCTCTTATCTGCCGTCAATATCTATGTTTCTAATTTTTCCTTTGAGGTGAAAAATAGAGCCACCAACCATACCCCATATACATCCCAATGACAAACACTGTACTCTGAGGGGAAAACGGGCTTCAACATAGACTGAAACCCCTCTCTCAGTAGAATCAGATGCACATAAATTATATATAATTATATCTCTTGTTTTTATTAACACTGCATTTTTTTATTGAATTTGTTTGGTACAATTTTAAACCTTTCTCTGCACTTCTTGCAGGTACCTGGTGACTGAGGGACAAATCTTCATCATCTTTATATTCACATTTTTTGCAATGCTAGCAATTATCCTGCACCAGAAGCGCAAGGGTCTACGTCTGGACAGCAATGGTCTATTCTTGCTCCTTTCCTTCTCTGTTACTTTGCTTCTCATTGCTGTGTGGATCGTCTGGCTTTGGAATGACCCGATATTACGCAAGAAATACCCTGGAGTTATTTACATCCCTGAGCCTTGGGCCTTTTATACCCTACACATAAACAGCCTGCACTGAGAGGCTAGGGTACAAACCTGTTCTTCTTTCCTTGGAGACTCTATTGTCCCTCTGATGGAGACTGAAAAGACTGCATGTCCTCTGCTCTATTCCTTTAGTCATATAATTATATAGTCAAATATTTGTTTTACTAGATTATTTTATCTGCTTAATGGGACATGAAATGCAAAATTTAATTTCCCATAAAATATTTATACATAGTAAAAAATATTTGCTATTTACTCTCAATAATTTATTTTTATTTCATTTTATGATAATTACCTTTTGAAAATTCTTTATTTTTTTAACTGCTTCCATAAAGGCTGGTGTGCCTCCTGCAAACTTCAGATGTCTGATTTTTTTTTTTTTTTACATTTTACATAGTGATTGTTTGATCTTTGCAGAAACGTGTTTATATATGTCCTGATGAAACTTGGCAGAGGAGGTAAGATAAAGCTTTTTAGGTAATACGACTAGACCACAACTGCAAACTTTGTTAACCAAAGTTTTTTTTTTTTTTGTACTGCTTATAGAATATTTATTTTATTAGTAGATGTATACAATGCAGTACTTATATTTGTGTGTGTATATAGGTATGTATATATAGGTATGTATGTGTGTATGTGTATATATATATATTACACCTATATGAGCTTGTTGGACATCACATTCCAAAACCATGGATTAATATGGAGTTCCCTCCCCCTTTTTGCAGCTATAACAGTCACAACTCTTCTGGGAAGGCTTTACAGTGTGTAGGCTTTGGAGTGTGTCGGCCACTTGAGTTCCACCACACCAAACTCGTCCAACCATGTCTTTATGGAACCTGCATTGTGCATAGGGGACATAATGGAAAATGAAAGGGCCTTCCCCAAACTGCCACAAAGTTTGGAGCACTCAGTTGTCTAAAATGTCTTTATGTCCTGTAGCTTTAAAGGGACATGAAACCTTAAATTTTTTATTTTGATTGATTTTTTTAATGATTCAGACAAAGGATACCATTTTTAACAACTTTCCATTTTACTTCTATCATCTAATTTGCTTCATTCTCTTGGTATCCTTGTTAAAGAAGCAGCAATGCACTGCTGGGAGCTAGCTGAATACATTGGGTTAGTCAATAACACAGGGAAAATAAATGTGCTGCCACCAATCAGTAGCTTCTGAGCCTACTTAAGTATGCTTTACAATGTGTGGTACCAGCTTCAATTACTATTCCCGTTCTGAAGAAATAAGAGATATTGAGCATGAATGATTACAGGCTTGTTGCTCTTACATCTGTTATTTCAAAATGCTTTGAATGAATTATTCTGTGCCATCTAAAATCCTTGACTGACTCCCTTCAAGAGCCACTACAGTTTGCATGCAGATCTAATAGATCTATGGATGATGCGATTAATCTATTGTTATATTATATTTTACATCATTTGGATAATCCTCGCACCGACGTCTGAGTTTTATTTGTGGATTTCAGTTGTACTTTTAATTCTATTGTTCCTGATTTCCTTTTTGTTAAATTAAAACATAATGCGCCCTTTTCCATATGCCAATGGCTTTATAACTTTTTAATTAATAACAGTAACAATTTGTTAAAGGGAATGGGCTGATTTCCGACCCTGTCTTCCTCAATACTGGTGTCCCACAGCCTTGTGTTCTTTCCCCTTGCTCTATTCCTTGTATACCTACGATTGTACTTCTGCAAATTAATCTGTGAAGTTAATGAAGATTGCAGATGACACAACTCTCATTGGGCTTATCTCAGATGAAGATTAATTGAGCTTTAACATGGAAGTAGACAGGCTGGTAACATGGAGCAAACAATTGAAGGGATACTGAACCCAAATGTTTTTTTTAATGATTCAGATGTATGTAATTTTAAGCAACTTTTTAATTTACTCCTATTGTCAATTTTTCTGCTTTCTCTTGCTATCTTTATTTAAAAAGCAGGAATGTAAACTATAGGAGCCGGACCATTTTAGGTTCAGCACCATGGATAGCGCTTGCTTATTGGTGACTACATTCAGCAACCAATAAGCAAGCGTAACCCAGGTTCTGAACCAAAAATGAGCACAAATGTTGGCACAAACATGATTTCAAATGGGACATTATTATTTTTACTATAATTAAACAGGCTCAACAATGTTTGTATTTCTTAAGGCAACTTAAAAAATGTGGCCTGTCTAAAAAACTGTTAACTTGTTTTTATTCAGCCATCATCCGTTTTATCATCCTCTATCTTAACCTGGTATAGCTCTGCTACTTTATCATTAAAGGAGAAACCACAGAATTGTGAGAGCGGCAAAAAAATAATAATTTCTCAACTTATTTCTCTTAAGGACATTTATTTTTTAAGGATTAATAAGAGAGTCGGAAAAATGTTATTTTATTAATCTCACCCTGGCCAATTTATTTTTAATTGGTTATCTTTTTTATCGTAGGCCACGGTTGAGAGTTTTACGAATACACCTTTTCTGAATCATTTTTTTTTTTTATCCAGGCTAATAAAATAGCAAACAGGAATACTTATTTTTGTATGATAAATGACACTTCAGTCACTCTTTGTGAATATATTTGATGGTTAGATTTTTACACTGCGGATTGTATTTGTTTGTTCAATGTCATCTGATACCTTTTGAACCTTGAAAAATTCTGTGTATAATTTTCTTTTTCTATGCTTGGTGAATAAATTATTATATTCTATTCTATCCAACAGATACCAAGAGAACAAAACACATTAGATAATAGAAGTGAAGTTGTTTAAAATAAAGTGCTCTATCTGAACCATGAAATAAATAATTGGATTTCATGTCCCTTTAAAGGGGCATGAAACCCATATTTTTTCTTTCGTGATTTAGAAAGAGCATACAATTATAAACAACTTTCTAATTTTCTTCTATTATCTATTTTGCTTCATTCTCTTGATATTCTTTGCTGAAAAGCATATCTAGATATGCTTAGTAGCTGCTGATTGGTAGCTGCACATAGATGCCTCCTGTGATTGGTTCACTGTGTGCATTGCTATTTCTTCATTAAAGTATATCTAAAGAATAAAGCAAATTAGGTAATAGAAGTATATTGGAATGCTGTTTAAAATTATATTCTCTACCTTAATCATGAAAGAAAATGTTTGGGTATAGTGTCCCTTTAAGATGATCCTTCACTGGAACAAAGGTTCCTAGCCCAAATCCTCAAAAACAGCCCCAGCCCATTATCCTTCACCAAACTTTACTGTAGGTGCTATGCATTCCAGTAGTTAGCATTCCGGCAGCCGCCACACCTGGATTCTTTCATCAAACTGCTAGATATCAAATCGGGATTCATTACTCCAGAGAACACAACTCCACTGCTCCGGAGTCCAATAGTAGCATCCTTTACACCACTCCAGCCTTTACTTGTTTTTGTACAGGTTATTGTGAGGCTTATGTAGTGTTGCTCGGCAGCTGTTGCTTTTAGAGGCTGTTTGGAACTCTGTAGTGAGTGATGTAACAGATGATATATGATATTTATGATCTATGCGCTTCAGCACTCGGCAGTCTCACTCTGTGAGTGTGTGTGGTCTGTCACATTGTGGCTGCTGCTCTTAGACATTTCCATTTCACAATTATAGCTCTTACAGTGGACAGGGGCAGGTCTAGTGGGTCGGAAATTTCACAAACTAACTTGTGGCTTCCTGTGATAGTGCCACGTTTAAAGTCTCTGAGCTCTTCAGTGTAACCCATTGTATTACCAATGTTTGTCTATGGAAACTTCATGGCTATGTGCTGGATTTTATGCACATGTTAGCAATGGGTGTGGCTGAACATCTGAACTCAATAATTAGCAAGGGGGTCAGAGGGTCCACATACTTTTGGCCATATAGTGAGTGTGTATATATATATATTTATATAAAACAAGTATGACTACACACTCTATAAACAAATATGTGGGTGCTGCTGAAGCACGTGGCCAACTAGAAGGCATGTGCATTTGAATAATTCATGTTGATCTGAATGCAGCAGAAATGCATTTGAATCATTCATGTTGATCTGAATGCAGCAGAAAAAGACGACTGCTCACGGCATTTGGCTCTTTTTTGAGCCATATTTCTTCTTGGGAAAGATCAACATACTGAGATCTGTTGAAATCCAGATCTTAGTGTGTTGCACTTTCACAAGAAGAAATCTGTCTCCTGAAAAGAGACAAATGCTGCAAGCAGACACATTCTTCCGCATTCGGATCATTCAGTGCACATGCCTACCAGCTAGCTGCTGTTTCATACACCTGGAGGTTTTGATTCCTTACACAATTATATAGATTAATCTCTAAAGTAAACCTTCTAAATAAATTTGTTTCAATGGCAGTTATCAGTTTATTCAGTTGCCTCCAAATATATGCATTGTGTATGTATTCAATAATGTGTCACTGAAATTGTCTGATTCATCTCATGATATAACTGAAGCAGAAGAATACAAAATGGAAATATTTTTGCATGAGGGCTGCAAAAACACCCTTATTGGCTAGAAGTAGGTTGCCCCTATTCTCTTCTGCATATTAGTCTGGCGACGGGACCTTAGCCTTTTTTTTAGTGTCACTAGATTTCATATTGGCACTCAAGGCATAAAGTGGTTGTGAGACCTATAGGGAAAGGTTGCTGCATACAGTGAATATAAAAAGTCTACACACCCCTGTTAAAATGTCAGGTTTCTGTGATGTAAAAAAAATGAGACAAAGATAAATCATTTCAGAACTTTTTCCACCTTTAATGTGACCTATAAACTGTACAACTGTCAGGGTGCCAGGAATCAGACTGAGACGAGAAGTGCAAAAATAATCACACCTTTATTAATAGCAAAAAATAATAAAAAAAGTCCACTAGTCGAATAACAAGCCAGGAATCAAAACCAGAGCTGGTAGTCAGACGAGCCAAGTCAGGAGCCAAAGCGAGTAGCCGGAATCAGGAACAAGGAGAACAGCAGAGTCAGGAGCAAGCCAAGGATCAGGAACCAGGAGGGACGTCAGACAGCCAGGTAATATACAGGCGCTCTAACAAACAGGTCTGACTTACTTAAATAGTAAGTGATGACATCACAATTCTGAGACTGCACCCTGTCTCACACTGATGATGTACACCAGTCTGGCCATAAAAGGAAGTGCAGGAATTGAGCAGCATCACACAGTATGCACCAGAGTCAGCAAGAGAGGTGAGTAAAATGGCTGCCAGCGCATGGCAAACAAAACAGGAAAAAACCCTGACAGTACCCTCCCCTCAACGACACCTCCCCCGCGGGAGGACAAAAGGCTTATTGGGGAAACAGGCATGGAGGAGGGTGGGAGCATGAACATCAGAGGAGGGAACCCATAAATGCTCCTCCGGACCGTAGCCCCTCCAGTGAACCAAATACTGAACGCGACCCCTGGACATACGAGAGTCAATAATGCTGCTGACCTCATACTCCTCATGGTTGTCAACAAAGATAGGACAGGGACGAGGCAACACAGTGGTTAACTGATTACAAACCAATGGTTTCAAGAGGGACACATGAAAAACATTGGAGATGCGCATTGCAGGAGGAAGGTCAAGAGCGTAGGCCACAGGATTGACCCGTCGGAGTATTCGAAAAGGACCAACATAACGGGGAGCCAGTTAATTGGAAGGCACACGAAGATTCAAGTTGCGGGAGGACAGCCAAACTCTCACCAACCTGGTAGGAAGGCACGGGCAGACGCCTACGATCAGCCTGGAACTTTTGGCGCTGCATAGAACGATGAAGGCAATCCTGAATCTGCACCCACGTGGAACGAAGTTACCGGAGATGCTCCTCCAAAGCCGGAATACCCTGAGACATGAATGAATTGGGCAACAAGGATGGTTGAAACCCATAATTCGCCATGAACGGGGATAACTTGGAGGAAGCATTAATAGCACTATTACGAGCAAACTCTGCACAAGGTAACAGTTCAGACCAATTATTGTGGTGATCTGAGACATAGCAATGGAGGAACTGTTCCAGAGCTTGATTAGACCGTTCCGCAGCCCCATTGGATTGAGTGTGATATGCTGAGGAGAAGGAAAGCTGGGTCCCCATTTGAGCACAAAAGGAACGCCAAAATCTGGAGACAAACTGGCTACCCCGGTCTGACACTATCTCCTTGGGTAACCCATGTAAACGGAAGACCTCCCGGGCAAAAATTGAAGCAAGCTCCTGAGCGGTAGGCAACTTCTTCAAGGGACTGCAATGTGAAATTTTAGAAAAACGATCAACCACCATAAGGATAACAGTATTGCCATTGGAAACAGGGAGCTTGACAGTGAAGTCCTAGGAAAGATGTGTCCAAGGACACTCACCATTAGCAGTAGGTTGAAGAAGACCCACAGGAAGACGTCGAGGAGTCTTATTCTGTGCACAAACTGAGCAGGAGGCAACATACGCAGCAACATCAGAACGAAGACATGGCCACCAGAATTGTCGAGTGACAGACCAAATCATTTGGTTCTTGCCTGGGTGACCTGCGGCTTTAGGATAATGGTAAGTGTGCAAAAGTTTAGTTCGAAGATTCTCAGGAACAAAACACTTACCACTAGGTTTCTCAGGAGGTGCATTGGTTTGTGCAGCCAGGATCTCCTTCCCAAGGGAGAAGTCAAATTAGTACGTATGGTAGCCAAAATATGGTCAGGAGGTATAACTGGAGTAGGTACAGACTCCTCCTTGGGCAGAGGGGAAAATTGTTGAGAGAGGGCATCAGCCCTAACATTCTTACTACCAGGCAGGTAGGAGACCACATAATTAAACCGAGACAAAAATAGCGCCCATCTGGCCTGTCGGGGCGACAAACGTTTTGCTTCAGATAGATAAGTTAAATTCTTGTGGTCAGTAAGAATGAGCACTAGCACGCTAGTACCCTCGAGAAGATGCCTCTATTCCTTGAGTGCCAAAATTATGGCCAGTAATTCCCTGTCGCCAATTTCATAATTGCACTCCGCTGGAGACAATTTCTTAGAGAAGAAACCACACGGATGCAAGGAACCACTAGGCGTAGGATGTTGAGACAAGAGGGCACCTACTCCAGTCTCAGATGCATCGACCTCAAGAACTGCAGGACAGGGTTAGGATGAGCCAGAACTGGAGCGTCAGCAAAGGCAGTCTTAAGACTATCAAAGGCCTTAATGGCAGTAGGTGACCAATGGAGTGGATCATTCTCTTTACGGGTCATGTCTGTGATAGGTTTGACCAAGGAAGAAAAGTTTTTAATAAACTTTCTATAGTAATTGGCGAACCCCAAAAAACGTTGAATAGACCGAAGACCAACTGGGCGAGGCCACTGCAGAACTACAGATAACTTGTCAGGATCAATGGAGAACCCTGCAACGGAGATTACATAACCTAGGAAGGTTACTTGAATCTGATGGAACTCACATTTCTCGAGTTTACAAAACAGGCCGTTCTCACATAGTCTCTGAAGAACCCGTGTAACATCAGAACGGTGAGCCTCAAGTGTGGGTCAGTGTATGAGGATGTCGTCCAAGTACACCACAACACACTGTTGCAACGTATCTCGTAAGACATCATTAATAAATTCCTGGAAAACAGCAGGAGCATTACATAGGCCAAAGGGCATTACAAGATACTCATAATGCCCGCTCCTGGTGTTAAATGCTGTTTTCCATTCGTGGCCTTCCTTGATCCTAACAAGATTGTACGCTCCTCTCAAATCAAGTTTAGTAAAGACTGTAGCTCCCTTGAGGCAGTCAAAGAGTTCCGTAATGAGCAGAATAGGGTAGGCATTCTTAATGGTAAGACGATTAAGACCCCTATAATCGATGCATGGTCTTAATTCGCCACCCTTTTTCTTCACAAAGAAGAAGCCAGCCCTTGCAGGAGAGCAGGATTTGCAGATGATCCTCCGCAACAGAGCATCGGCAACATACTCCTCCATAGCACAATTCTATGCAACAGACAGAGGGTAAACCCGGCCCCGAGGAGGAATGGCTCCGGGTTGCAGGTCTATGGCACAATCGTAAGACCGGTGAGGAGGCAACGTACCGGCACGCACCTTGTCAAAAACGTCTAGGAACTCTCGGTACTCCTCTGGCAATTGAGATACCAAAGAAGTACACAAGACTTTAACTGGTTTCCGAAGACAAGTTGAAATACATTGCGGAGACCACGACAAAATTTCGGACCTGCGCCAATCAAGACTGGGATTGTGCTTTTGGAGCCAGGGATAACCCAGCACAACCAGAAAATGCGGAGAGTTTATCACCTGGAACTGGAGGGTTTCAAAATGGAGAACCTCAACAGCCATGGATAACGGAGCAGTTTCGTGAGTAACAGGTGCGAGCTGAAGGGGCCTGCCATCAATGGCCTCAATAGCAAGCAGAACGGGCTGAGGCAAAACAGGAATGGAGTGCTTTGATACAAAAGCACTGTCAATGAAATAGCCTACAGCACCGGAGTCAACAAGAGCCTGGGTGACTATGGAGGAGTCCACCCAGGAAAGGACAACCGCAACCAAGGTTTCTCCTTTAGCGGTTCCGGGGACGAGGATAAACCACCCAAGGTCTCCCCCCGACAGGACCTTAGGTGTGAGCGTTTCTCGGCCATGTAGAACAAGAGTTCAAAAAAGGTGGCCCTGTAACCCACAATAGAGGCAGAGCCCCTCCCTCCTCCTAAAGGCCCTCTCCGCCGCAGAGAGACGCGTGAATCCCAACTGCATCAGCTCAGCAGTACCTGGTGACTCGGGACCAGGAGGCATGGGAGGAGAGGGAGGCATGGTTGGGAACGAACATGTAGGAGACAACGGAACAGGAGGCTTCCGCAAGTGCTCCTTGAAAGAGGGCCTCTCACTTAGTCTGATGTCAATTAGGATCAAAAGAGACACCAATGCCTCGAGATCTTCTGGTAAATCTCTGGCAGCAGCTTAGTTTTTAATCGCATCAGAGAACCCATGAAAGAAGGCGGCAACAAGGGCTTCATTCTTCCAACCTACCTCTGCGGCAAGCGTACGGAACTCAATGGCATACTGAGCAACAGATCTTGTACCTTGCTGAATGGACATGAGTCGTTTAGCAGCAGAGGAAGAGCAAGCCGTAACATCAAATACCCTTCTAAAGGAGGCCACAAATTCAGGGAAATTTAAAATCACAGGTTTATTAGTCTCCCACAAGGGATTAGCCCAGGCAAAAGCTGTGTCAGAGAGTAACGAGATGAGAAATACCACCTTAGCTCTGTCAGAGGGAAACACCTGAGGTAACATCTCAAAGTAAATGCCCAACTGGTTCAAAAACCCTCTGCACTGATTAGGATCGCCTCCATAACGCTGAGGTAGAGGTGCAGAAGCGGACATGCTCCTGGTAGGACTAGGTGCAGCAGCGGAAACAGGAGCAGCCATAACTTGTGGGTCACTTTGGTCCAAATGTGCAGTGCGAGTCAGCAGGGTTTGCAGGGCTAGTGCAAATTGATCCAAGCGGTGATCCTGTTCATCCATCCTGGAAATTATGGCAGGTAAAGGTGGATTATTAGCACCATCAGGATTCATGGCCCTTGTGTAATATCAGGGTGCCAGGAATCAGACTGAGACGAGAAGTGCAAAAATAATCACACCTTTATTAATAGCAAAAATATTAAGTCCACTAGTCAAATAACAAGCCAGGAATCAAAACCAGAGCTGGTAGTCAGACGAGCCAAGTTAGGAGCCAAAGCGAGTAGTCAGACGAGCCGGAATCAGGAACAAGGAGAACAGCAGAGTCAGCACCAAGGATCAGGAACCAGGAGGGATGTCAGACAGCCAGGTAATACACAGGCGCTCTCAGAAACAGGTCTGAGACAACGCAAGGGCAAAGCACACTGAACAGAGGCCCTTTAAATAGTAAGTGATGACATCACAATTCTGAGACTGCATCCTGTCTCACACTGATGATGTACACCAGTCTGGCCATAAAAAGAAGTGCAGGAATTGAGCAGCATCACACAGTATGCACCAGAGTCAGCAAGAGAGGTGAGTAAAATGGCTGCCAGCAGCACATGGCAAACAAAACAGGAAAAAACCCTGACAACAACTCAATTGAAAAACAAACTGAAATCTTTTAGGTGGAGGGAAGTAAAAATAATAATAAAGAAATCTATATGGTTGCATAAGTGTACACACCCATAAACTAATACTTTGTTGAAGTGCCTTTTTAATTTATAACAGCACTCAGTCTTTTAGGGTATGAGTCTATCAACATGGCACATCTTGACTTGGCAAGATTTGCCCACTCTTCTTTGCAAAAACACTCCAAATCTGTCAGATTGTGAGGGCATCTCCTGTGCACAGCCCTCTTCAGATCACTCAACAGATTTTCAATCGGATTCATGTCTGGGCTCTGGCTGGGCCATTCCAAAACTTTAATCTTCTTCTGGTGAAGCCATTCCTTTGTTGATTTGGATGTATGTTTTGGGTTGTTGTCATGCTGAAAGATGATATTTGGAACTGTATTTGGAACGGTTCATAATTCCCTCTACCTTGACTAAAACCCCAGTTCCACCTGAAGAAAAACAGCCCCAAGGCATGATGCTTCACTGTGGGTATGGTGTTCTTTTGGTGATGGGGAGTGTTGTTTTTGCGCCAAACATATTTTTTTGAATTATGGCCAAAAAGTTCAATCTTGGTTTCATCAGACCATAACACCTTTTCCCACATGCTTTTGGGAGACTTAAGATGTGTTTTTGCAAAATTTATGTTTAAATTGGATGTTTTTCTTCGTAAGAAAAGGCTTCCATCTTGCCACTCTACTCAATAGCCCAGACATATGAGGAATACAGGAGATTATTGTCACATTTGCCACACAGCCAGTACTTGCCAGATATTCCTGCAGCTCCTTTAATGTTGCTGTAGGCCTCTTGGAAGCCTTCCAGACAAGTTTTCTTCTCGTCTTTTCAGCAATTTTGGAGAGACGTCCAGTTCTTGGTAATGTCACTGTTGAGTCATATTTTCTCCACTTGTTGATGACTGTGTTCCATGGTATACTGTATCTAATGTCTTGGACATCCTTGTGTTCCCTTCTCCTGACTGATACCTTAACAATGAGATCCCTCTGATGCTTTGGAAGCTCTCTGCGGACCATGGCTTTTGCTGTAGGATGCAACTAACAAAATGTCAGAAAAGACCTACTAGAACAGCTGAACTTTATTTGGGGTTAATCAAAAGCACTTTAAATGATGACAGGTGTGTACTGACTCCTATTTAACATGATTTTGAATGTGCTTAATTTTGAACACAGCTACACCCCAGTTATAAGCAACCACATTATTTTAGTTGTTTTTTTTACTTCCCTCCACCTAAAAGATTTCAGTTTGTTTGTTTTTCAATTGAGTTGTACAGTTTATAGGTCGCATTAAAGGTGGAAAAAGTTCTGAAATGATTTATCTTTGTCTCATTTATTTTACATCATAGAAACCTGACATTTTAACAGGGGTGTGTAGACTTTTTATATCCGCTGTGCATACTGTATGATCCTTAAGTGGACAGTTCCAGTTAGTCAAAGATGTAAAATAAATTGAGTAAAATATTGATTGGTAACCTCGCCTCTTGAGATTTCCAAACCACTTGTGCAGAGATCCCCAGACAGCTCCCCAACCTGAAAGACTTGCATCTGTTGTAATTACAGTACAGGTTGGATGAACAAAAGAGGTCCCTAGAACTATACAATGGTGATCTAACCACCAAGTCAGAGAGAGTCGAACATTGGGATTTAAGAATATTAATTGTGATATCCTTGTATAATCCATGCACCATTGATTCAGCATACAAAGCTGAAGAGGTCTCATATGAAAACGAGCAAAGGGGATCACGTCCGATGCTGCAGTTATGAGACCTAAAACTTCCATGCACATAGCCACTGAAGGGAATGATTGAGACTGAAGGTTTCGACAAGCTGAAACCAATTTTATTTGTCTCTTGTCTGTTGGAGACAGAGACATGGACACTGAATCTATCTGGAAACCTAAAAAGTTGACCCTTGTCTGAGGAATCAAGAAACTTTTTGGTAAATTGATCCTCCAACCATGTCTTTGTAGAAACAACACTAGTTGATTTGTGTGAGATTCGGCAGAATGTAAAGACTGAGCTAGTTCCAAGATATTGTCCAAATATGGAAACAATGCAATACCCTGTTCTCTGATTACAGAGAGTAGGGCACCGAGAACCTTTGAAAAAATTCTTGGAACTGTCGCTAGGCCAAAAGGAAGATTGGTAATGCTTGTCTGGAAAAGAGAATCTCAGAAACCGATAATGGTCTGGATGAATCGGAATATGAAGATATGCATCCTGTAAGTCTATCGTGGACATGTAATGACCTTGCTGAACAAAAGGCAGAATAGTCCTTATAGTCACCATTTTGAAAGTTGGCACTCTTACAAAACGATTCAAAATTTTCAGATCCAGAACTGGCCTGAATGAATTTTCTTTCTTTGGGACAATGAATAGATTTGAATTAAACCCCAGACCCTGTTCCTGAAACGGATCTGGTATGATAACCCCTGAAAGCTCTAGATGTGTAACACACTTCAGAAAAGCCTGAGCCTTAACTGGGTTTGCTGGAACGCGTGTGAGAAAAAAATCTTATCACAGAAGGTCTTACTCTGAATCCTATTCGATACCCTTGAGAGACAATACTCTGAATCCATTGATCTGCCCAAATATTTTGGAAAAATTTTAATCTGCCGCCCACCAGCTGAGCTGGAATGAGGGCCGCACCTTCATGCAGACTTGGGGGCTGGCTTTGGTTTCTTAAAAAGCTTGGATTTATTCCAACTTGAAGAAGGTTTCCAATTGGAATTAGATTCTTTGGGGGAAGGATTGGCTTTCTGTTCCTTATTCTGTCAAAAAGAACTAAAACGATTAGAAGCTTTAGATTTACCCTTAGATCTTTTATCCTGAGGTAAAAAACTCCCTTCCCCCCAGTGACATTTGAAATAATTGAATCCAACTGAGAACCAAATAAATTGCTACCTTGAAAAGACAGAGATAGTAATCTAGACTTGGATACCATGTCAGCATTCCAATATTTGAGCCACAAAGCTCTTCTAGCTAAAATAGCTAAAGACATATATTTAACATCAATAGTGATGATATCAAAAATAGCATCATAGATAAAATGATTAGCATGTTGAAGCAAGCGAACAATGCTAGACAAATCACAATCTGTTTCCTGTTGCGCTAAGCTTTCCAACCAAAAAGTTGATGCAGCTGCAACATCAGCCATGGATATAGCAGGCCTAAGAATGTAGCCAGAAAATAAATTAGCTTTCCTTAGATAAGATTCAAGTTTCCTATATAAAGGGTCCTTAAAAGAAGTACTATCTTCCATAGGAATAGTAGTACGTTTGGCAAGAGTAGAAATAGTCCCATCAACTTTGGGGATTTCCCCTCAAAACTCCAATCTAACTGCTGGCAAAAGGATACAACTTTTTAAACCTAGAAGAAGGAATAAAAGAAGTACCAGGCCTATTCCATTCCTTGGAAATCATATCAGAAATAGCATCAGGAACTGGAAAAACCTCTGGAGTAACCACAGGAAGTTTATAAACAGAATTTAAACGTTTACTAGTTTTAGTATCAAGAGGACTAGTTTCCTCAATATCCAAAGTAATCAACACCTCTTTTAACAAGGAACAAATATACTCCATCTTAAAGAGATAAGTAGATTTGTCAGTGTCAATATATGAGGTAGGATCTTCTGAACCAGATTCTGTATGTTGTCAGTCATTTAAAATTTCATCAACTTTATGAGAAGTTTTAAAAGACCTTTTACATTTATTAGAAGGCGGAATAGCAGACAAAGCCTTCTGAATCGCATCAGCAATAAAATCTTTTTTATTCACAGGAATATCATGTACATTAGATGTTGAAGGAACAACAGGCATTGTACTAGTTCTGATGGATACATTCTCTGCATGTAAAAGCTTATCATGACAACTGTTACATACTACAACTGGAGATAAAATCTCTGCTAACTTACAACGGATACACTTAGCTTTGGTAGAACTGTTATCAGGCAGCAGGGTTCCAACAGTGGTTTCTGAGACAGAATCAGATTGAGATATCTTGCAAATGTAAGAGAAAAAAAACAACATATAAAGCAAAATTATCAATTTCCTTATATGGCAGTTTCAGGAATGGAAAAAAATGCAAAGAGCATAGCCCTCTGAGCATAAAAAAAGGCAAGAGGCATATAGGAAGTGGGGTTTAAATAATTAAATTATTTGGCGTCAAGTATGACGCACAACACAAAATTAAATATTTTGGCGCTAACAACATCCGGAAATGACACACTCGCGTCATTGCAGATGCATCCTTGTGTAAGAAAACTCGGCGTCAACTAAGACGACGGAAATGACGAATTTGCGTCACCGGACGTACCTTCACGCCAAAAAAATTCTTGCACCAAAAATAACGCAATAAACATCAGCATTTTGCGACCTCGCGAGCCTAATTTTGCCCGCGACAATTTAAAAAAACTTATAGTCTGCAAAAGGAAATATATATAAATCTGACTCATAACAAATATAAGTACAATACATATATTTAGATACATAAAGTGCCAAACCATAGCTGAGATTTTCTGTCGCTAACAACATCCAGAAATGACGCAATCTACTGTGCCACCAGATATGAGTGGTGTGTTAAGTAGTACTATTCTTATCAGTTTAATCCCTGTTACGTCCCCTATCAGGGGACGTGTATATGGCATGGATTTTAGGAACCGGGAGATGGAAAAAGATGCTTGGTCGGTCCTCCTACTTCAAATTTGGGGAACTGCGCGTGCAATCTAATGTGCCACCAGATAGGAGTGGTGTGTTAAGTAGTACTATTCCTATCAGTTTAATCCCTGTTACGTGCCTTTTTTTTTGGTTTGGTTTTTGAAGCCACAGTGCAGCACCAGAGGCCAGAAAAATTTGGCATGTACACATGCCTGAAAAATTAGGTATTGTTGCAGCTGCTGCTGTAGCAGCGGCCAGAAAAATTGATGTTTGTTTCCCAGGCAGAAAGTGCCCTAAAACATTGCGGCTTGAACCCTAGTTGGTGGCGAATAAGTCACGCAAGTCATCCGGCATTCGAAGATAAAATACAGCAGCGTGTGGACCATTTTTAGCCCAAGGCAGCTCATCTCATCAGGCCTTTTTTACTCGAATGTATCGCCCAATGTCAGTCCCTTCGGGATCCATCCCTCATTCATCTTAATAAAGGTGAGGTAATCTAGACTTTTTTGACCTAGGCGACTTCTCTTCTCAGTGACAATACCTCATGCTGCACTGAAGGTCCTTTCTGACAGGACACTTGAAGCGGGGCAGGCCAGAAGTTCTATCGCAAATTGGGATAGCTCAGGCCACAGGTCAAGCCTGCACACCCAGTAGTCAAGGGGTTCATCGCTCCTCAGAGTGTCGAGATCTGCAGTTAAGGCAAGGTAGTCTGCTACCTGTCGGTCGAGTCGTTCTCTGAGGGTGGACCCCGAAGGGCTGTGGCGATGCATAGGACTTAAAAAGCTCTGCATGTCCTCCATCAACAACACGTCTGTAAATCGTCCTGTCCTTGCCGGCGTGGTCGTGGGAGTCGGAGGATTACTTTCACCTCTTCCCCTGTTAGATTCCCGTTGTGCTGTGACATCACCCTTATACGCTGTGTAAAGAATACTTTTTAATTTATTTTGGAACTGCTGCATCCTTTCCGACTTGCGGTAATTCGGTAACATTTCAGGCACTTTATGCTTATACCGGGGGTCTAGTAGCGTGGACACCCAGTACAGGTCGTTCTCCTTCAGCTTTTTTATACGAGGGTCCCTCAACAGGCACGACAGCATGAAAGACCTAATTTGCACAAGGTTGGATCCCGAGCGTTGCCGCTGGTCCAGCAAGCGATGCTGATAAGGCTGTTTCTGGTGGTGATGGTGACCACAACTCTTCCTCTTCACGCTCATCTACGGCCTGATCCAGCACTCTTCGCAGGGCACGCTCCAGGAAGAAAACAAATGGTATGATGTCGCTGATGGTGCCTTCGGTGTGACTGACTAGGTTTGTCACCTCCTCAAAAGGACGCATGAGCCTACAGGCATTGCGCATGAGCGTCCAGTAACGTGGCAAAAAATTCCCAGCTCCGCAGAGGCTGTCCTAGCACCCCAGTCATACAAATACTCGTTAATGGCTTTTTCTTGTTGGAGCAGGCGGTCGAACATTAGGAGTGTTGAATTCCAACGTGTTGGGCTGTCGCAAATCAAGCGCCTCACTGGCATGTTTCGCCGCTGGATATCTGAAAAGTGCGCCATGGCTGTGTAGGAACGCCTCAAATGGCCACACACCTTCCTGGCCGGCTTCAGGACGTCCTGTAAGCATGGGTACTTATGCACAAAGCGTTGTACGATCAGATTACACACATGTGCCATGCACGGCACATGTGTCAACTTGCCCAATTTCAATGCCGCCACCAAATTACTTCCGTTGTCAGAAACCACTTTGCCGATCTCCAGTTGGTGCGGAGCCAGCCACTGATCCACCTGTGCGTTCAGGAGTGCTGGTCTGGTGTGACTCTCTGCTTTCAGGCAAGTCAACCCCAAGACGGCGTGACACTGCCGTATCCGGGATGTGGAATAGTACCTGGGGAGCTGGGGGATGCCGTTGATGTGGAGCAAGACGCAGCAGCAGAAGAGGACTCAGCCAAGGAGGTTATGGAAGAGGATGGAGTAGGAGGAGTAGAGGAGGTGGCAGCAGGCCTGCCTGCAAGTCGTGGCGGTGTCACCAACTCCTCTGTGATGATGATGATGTTGTACCCGCTGCTGCTTCCTTTGCAGAGCCACGCATTCCATGCTTGGCAGCCGTCAGCAGGTTTACCCAATGCGCAGTGTAGGTGATATACCTGCCCTGACCATGCTTTGCAGACCAGGTATCAGTGGTCAGATGGACCCTTGCCCCAACACTGTGTGCCAGACATACCATTACTTCCTTTCGCACAATCGAGTACAGGTTGGGGATTGCCTTTTGTGCAAAGAAATTTCAGCCGGGTACCTTCCACTGCAGTGTCTCAATAGCTACAAATTTTTTGAATGCCTCAGACTCCACCAGCTTGTATGGTAAAAGCTGGCGGGCTAAGAGTTCAGACAAGCCAGCTGTCAGACGCCGGGCAAGGGGGTGACTTTGTGACATTGGCTTCTTACGCTCAAACATGTCCTTGACAGACATCTGACTGTGGGCTGATGAGCAGGAACTGCTCAAGGCGAGAGACGGAGTGGCGGATGGTTGAGAGGGGGCAAGGAGGACAGCAGTGGTTGACGTGGCTGAAGATGCTGGACCAGGAGGAGGATGGCGGCTTTGAGTTTGTGTGCTGCTTGTACTCATGTGTTGATCCCATAGGCGTTTGTGATGTGCGATCATGTGCCTTCGCAAAGCAGTTGTACCTAGGTGGGTGTTGGACTTCCCACGACTCAGTTTCTTTTGGCACAGGTTGCAAATGGCATCGCTGTTGTCAGAGGCAGACACACAAAAAAAATGCCAAACTGCTGAGCTCTGCGATGACGGCATTCTGGTGGTGGCAACAGCATGCGTTGATTGGCGTGCTGTCTGGCTGACCCTGGGTGCCGATGCATGCTGTCTGACTGTGCCACTAGCTCCTTGCGACGACCTCCCCCTGCTTCCAACTCGTCTCCTCCTCTCTGTCTCCCCATCTGAACTTTCCCCCTGTTCTTCTTCTCTTCTAGCGGGCACCCACGTGACATCCACGGACGCATCGTCATCATCAACCGCTTCACTTGTATCTGACAAATCAACAAAGGAAGCAGCAGCGGGTACAACATCATCATCATCACACCGCACGTCCATGTCTGTAATGCTGCCTGACTGAGACATATCACTGTTATCTACATCCTCTGTCAATGATGGTTGCGCATCACTCATTTCTTCCAACTGATGTGTAAATAACTCCTCTGACAGATCAAGTGAAGCGGCTGTGGTGCTAGTGTTGGTGGTGGCGGCAGGCGGACGAGTGGTAACTTGAGAGGGGCCTGAAGATAAGCTGGAGGAGAATGGTGCGTCAAGGTTCGGAGCGGAAGCTATAGAAGATTGGGTGTCCTGTGTTAAAAAGTCAACTATGTCCTCAGATCTTTTCGAGTTCATGGTACGTGGCCTCTGAACACTGGGCATTATTCTAGGGCCAAAGGGAATCACAGCACCACGACCCCACGACGGCACCTGCGGGGTGGCCTGCCTCTGCCTGTCATTTTTTTTTAAATGTACACTTACACTACTATTAAACAAGATATGAGTTGTGGCACTGGGCAAGTGGGCACAGTATACGCTGTGAGCCTGACACAAAAAAGCAGACTGATGTTTCACAGTCCAAATTTTTTTTTTTTTTTTTTTTAATTTACACTTACATTACTATTAAACAAGATATGAGTGGTGGCACAGTATACGTTGTGAGCCTGACACAAAAAAGCAGACTGATGTTTCACAGTCAAAAAAGTTTTTAGTTTTTTTTAAATGTACACTTACACTACTATTAAACAAGATATGAGTGGTGGCACTGGGCAAGTGGGCACAGTATACGCTGTGAGCCTGACACAAAAAAGCAGACTGATGTTTCACAGTCAAAAAAGTTTTTTTTTTTTTAAATGTACACTTACACTACTATTAAACAAGATATGAGTGGTGGCACTGGGCAAGTGGGCACAGTATACGCTGTGAGCCTGACACAAAAAAGCAGACTGATGTTTCACAGTCAAAAAAGTTTTTTTTTATTTAAATGTACACTTACACTACTATTAAACAAGATATGAGTGGTGGCACTGGGCAAGTGGGCACAGTATACGCTGTAAGCCTAGCTCACACTCTGGCAGGCAGCAACTGCAATTAGATTACACAAGCAGACTGATGTTTCACAGTCAAAAAAGTTTGTTTTTTTTAAATTTACACTACTGTTACACCAGATATGAGTGGTGGCACTGGGCAAGTGGGCACAGTATACGCTGTGAGCCTGGCCCACACGCTGGCAGGCAGACAGGCAACTGCAATTAGATTACACTAGCAGACTGATGTTTCACAGTCAAAAAAGTTTTTTTTTTTAAAATTTACACTACTGTTAAACTAGATATGAGTGGTGGCACTGGGCAAGTGAGCCTGGCACACACGCTGGCAGGCAGGCAACTGCAATTAGATTACACTAGCAGACTGATGTTTCACAGTCAAAAAAGTTTTTTTTTTTAAATTTACACTACTGTTACACCAGATATGAGTGGTGGCACTGGGCAAGTGGGCCTGGCACACACGCTGGCAGGCAACTGCAATTAGATTACACAAGCAGACTGATGTTTCAGAGTCAAAAAAGTTTTTTTTTTTTTAAATTTACACTACTGTTACACCAGATATGAGTGGTGGCACTGGGCAAGTGGGCACAGTATATGCTGTGAGCCTGACACACACTGGCAGGCAGGCAGGCAACTGCAATTAGATTACACAGGGAAAAAACAGACTGATGTTCTAGCCCTAAAAAGGGCTTTTTGGGGTGCTGTCCTTACAGCAGAGATCAGATGAGTCCTTCAGGACTGTAGTGGACACTGAATACACTAGCCTAGCTATCAATTTCCCTATTAAATCAGCAGCAGCTACACTGTCCCTCCTCTCACTAAGAATGCAGCTTCCGAATGAATCTAAAATGGCTGCTGTCCAGGAGCTGGGAGGGTCTGGGAGGGAGGGTCTGCTGCTGATTGGCTGGAATGTGTCTGCAGACTGTGAGATACAGGGTCAAAGTTTACTCAATGATGACGAATAGGGGGCGGATCGAACATCGCATATGTTCGCCCGCCACTGCGAACGCAAACAAGCTATGTTCGCCGGGAACTATTCGCCGGCGAACAATTCGCGACATCACTAGTCACCGAACATACCTTCGCGGGAAAAAAAAATTTGCAACAAGAATGACGCAATAAATATCAGCATTTTGCGACTTCGCAAGCCTTATTTTGCCCGCGAAAATTAATGAAAAAGCAGTCAATTTGAAGAAAAGACTATACCCCAGGTAAGAAAATATAACTTCCTAAATATGTTTCCCAATTTTGAAACTTATATTCTGCAAAAGGAAATATAGATAAACCTGACTCATGGCAAATATAAGTAAAATACATATATTTAAAACTTTATATCAATACATAAAGTGCCAAACCATAGCTGAGAATGTCTTAAGCAATGAAAACATACTTACCGAAAGACACCCATCCACATATAGCAGATAGCCAAACCAGTACTGAAACAGTATCAGTAGAGGTAATGGAATATGATAGTATATCGTCGATCTGAAAAGGGAGGTAGGAGATGAATCTCTACGACCGATAACAGAGAACCTTTGAAAAGATTTCCCATGAGGAAAACCATAGAATCAATAGGCGATACTCTCTTCACATCCCTCTGACAAACACTGTACTCTGAGAGGAATCGGGCTTCAAAATGCTGAGAAGCACATATCACAGAAGAAAATCAAGCACAAACTTACTTCTCCACCTCCATAGGGAGGCAAAGTTTGTAAAACTGAATTCTGGCTGTAGTGAGGGGTGTATTTATAGGCATTTTGAGGTTTGGGAAACTTTGCCCCTCCTGGTAGGATTGTATATCCCATACGTCACTAGCTCATGGACTCTTGCCAATTACATGAAAGAAAGCAAACCTTGGTGGTCTCAGGACCAGCACTGCACTACTTGGAGCTAGCTAGTGAATGGTGGCTACATACGTCTCTTGTCATTGGATCACCATCCAAAAAAATATTTTTAGTTTCCTTACTAATCGTCATATTTTACTAATTTTGGGTCTTGAAAAAAGAATATGACTTCAGAATTTTTTTTATTAGCCCTAGTTTTTAAGATACACTACTTGCGCTTCAGTAATATAGAAATAGTGAAAAGCAATATTATAACAATCTGATATTTTATTGATACAGCATAAATGAAAGTTTTCATTCATTCAATCACAAATAACACAAAACAAAAAAAACATACAGCAATTGAAAGTATTATTTGAACTTGTGGCCTATTCACCAGATCACCTTCTCTTCGTGTATCGCTTGTACTCCTCTTCTGGGGCATCTGTTGTCACTGTCCAACAGTAGTCAGCAAGTATAGAAGCATTACCCCTACCCTGATATCTTTGTTCCATTGCTGCAATGTCTTGGTGGAACCGCTCACCCTGCCCATCACTCAATGCCCCGCAGTTGTCAGGGGACACGTCCAGATGAGAGTCGAGAAAGTGGATTTTGAGTGACATGTTGCAGCCTTATCGATGATACTTTTCTAGGAGATTGTTTGCAAGGTCAACATAGTTCCCAGCTCTTCGGTTACCCAAGAAGCCATGCACAGCACCTTTAAAAGATTCCAAAGCTGCTTTCTCATTAACCTTGGGCTATATCTATATATACCGAGCACTAATAGAGATTTAAATGTCATATTAGTTTTTAGCATGCTGAAATCAATTAGAAGTATTTTCAAGTCAGAGCATGTTACACTGCTCAACAATGAAAATGTTTCTAACACATTAAAGCATTTTCTCTTTTGCACTTTTCTGTCCTTTTAAAACTACATTTAATCTCTTTATTTTTTTTAATTGTTGCACCCCTGATAGTTCACTGTGAAAGGGACACAATTTATATATCCATATATATACTAATTGTTAGGTTTCTCTCTTAACTTTTTTTTTTTGTTTCTTTACATTTAGGATTAGTATCTGGGCTGCCAGATTTATGTCCCAACGTGTGACCATCCATTTGTTTTTGGGACATATGGCTACCATTTGTTTTTATATTTTAGTTTTTATGAGAAGCCTGTTTTCAGCCCATAACGTTCTTTTTTTCCTCCAAATAATCTTTTATTGAGGTTTTGTACTAAAAGAAGCATACAATAGATGGCATGTGACAAATGAAAATATTTTACATAGGTTACATTGTGATGAAATAAGTAACAAGCAAATAAGTGGTAAAATATGAACTATTGAAACCTCCAATTTATGCTTTTAGAAGCTTCCATAAGTGACTAATTAGTCGGCCGGTTGTGGGCCCTTTGATATAGGAAAGATCAGTGAGATATATTAGTCAGACTAATGACCCTATTGGGTCTAATGGCACATAATAAATATAAGATATAATTGTAGGACAAATAGCAAAATATGAATTTATAATAGATAACAATTTGTTTTTCAGCGGGTAAGCACCGCTTGAGATATTATAAACTAAATGGTCCAATCACACAACCTTATAAAAAAAAGAAAAGAAATTCTATGGGGAGCGTCAATATTATGGAAGGCTTACCATGTGCCCAAAGTGTAAACAAGTGCATGTAATTTGCATAGGAGCATAATAACCTGAGACTACCCCTCCACGGGCACCAGAACTATCGGTGAAGTCAAAATTATATGTAAGGGTATCTATAGTCTTCCCATATAAGTACAACTATACTGACCTCATATATGTTGACTTGAAAATTAACCAGAGATTGAATAGAAATTTGTTAGCAAACCTACAAATAAAAGATGTCAGTTTCACAGAACATTTGGCATATAGGTTAAGCTATATAAATAAGGCACAATTTTAGATTGCAGGTAACAATATTGCTTACACGCCCCTAGGTTAACAAGAGGTCTGGCTAACCTCTAGCTAGGGTAGAGAGATTCTAATACTAATGAATAGTTTTATAACTACCCAATTGGCGTAATTCACATCACAGTAATATATCAAATCGTATAATTGTCATTAATAACTGTGAAACGTTAGAGAGGTAGTCCAATGTTTATAGTATACGGGTTGACAATAGCTAGCCCTGGCCTGAGTAACTGAGAGTGCAGGTCTAGATCAATGCCGGTAGCGGTGCTATTCTATCCTATAGCAGTCGCCTTGTGAAAAGACGGAAATGGATACACATTCCATGCTGAATAAAGGTAGAACAGAAAAGGACGCCACAATAATGCACAATAAGTGATACTTGGTTTCCATATACGCAATATACAAAGTATAAAGCACTTGATAAGTGCCACAAATGCCTGCTGGACCTTTATTAGCTGTCCAGAAAGCTATCCTCCCGATGCAGAATCCCAAACGAAACTGTGCTCTTATAGGGTCTGTAGGTTGCACCCTTGAAACTGATACTCCAGGCTGAGCTGATATTGTGGATATACCTCCTGGAAACGCTGAGAGAGGTTTTAAGGCAGAGGATGATAGCTAAAGTAACAACAATAAGCTGAGGAACTAGTTCAAGCAGTGTGACATTTGCCAAGTAAGATAGAAACAATATTATAATAATAATAAATGCCTGAATGTTACTATCAGTCCTCCTCTCCAGGTACTGTAACTTGGCTGGACTCCCTTAGGGACGATGCACCTGCGGAGGGGTTCCTCTCTCCTCACACAGTATTAAATGTAGAATCCTGACCTTACGGTTTACAGTGTGCTTGCATTGGATTATACCAACAAGGAAGAAACGTTTAGCCACTAAGTGTTACTGCACATACCTCCACTGAACCTATTACACTGAACCTGTAAACTTGCTCAGTCAAACTAGGCTAAATGAGTGTCAAAATATACACGTAAATTCCTAAATCTGTTGATTTGCACTGAGCATTGTGTCAGAGAACAAAAATCTGTGTCAGCATGGAGGTTCGGTCAGAGAAGCACAGAACAAATATAATTAGTAACGAACGAAATTATAATCACCTACTTCTACCCACATACGTCTATGGTGTAGTCAGATTCACTCACAAGATTGAACAGCACAAACGCTGTACAAAGTAAACAGTATCGAAACACACACTGTGGGTAAAGCCTCTAAGCGAAGTGAGTCAATACAAAAAAAGGACAGGAGGTATACTCATATAATGCTTATTAAGACTATTAATTACCTCAGCAGCCTAAAGGGGTCTGATAATGTACCACATAGTTTAAAGGAGATGATAATAATCCCAATGTGCGTTTAAAATTTAAGGCCTAAAGAAGGGTACTAGGTGCTATTCAAATGACCTCACACCTTCCCCACAAGTCTAATCCAGAGACCAATCAGTCTCAAATGGCCAGACTAGTGATGGAAAGGGTGAAAATCAGCACCTCTAATGATAAGAATGAGGGAAACAAAAAGAGGAAAAGGACAAAGGAAAGAAAAATCTAGCTACACAGGAATGCATAGGTACAAGATAGGGGACTGGTGGGGTCAGGTAACAGGGGAGTAACACCCCCCCCATCTCACTCAAGGAACATAACCAGGGGATGGCATCAAAGTAGGCCAAAGCAGGTGGTGGGGAAGCCACTCACCAGAAATTGATCAAGTCAAATTCTGAATTCAGGCCTTCTGGAGTTTTCGTTCTCAACTTGAAAATCCAGAAGGCCTCTCTTTCCCCTAGTTTACGTGCCCTGTCCCCTACTCCTTTTTTGTGGGGCACTTTGTCAATAATTGTCCAGGTTAAGAACCGTAGGTTCTTCTGATGGACACCAGAGAAGTGCCTAATGAGAGGCGTAGTCAAAGTACCTGCTCTAATGTCTGACAGGTGTTCCTTGATGCGGGTTTTGGCCTCTCTCGTCGTTAACCCTACATACTGGAGGGCACATTATTTACAAGTGATCACATATATTATATAAGTTTGCCTGCAATTTAGACAAAACTTAATCCTGAAATTCTCTCCTGTCACAGACGAGCTGAAGGTATCCCCTACACTCACTCTTTCACAAGCTATACAGGTGTGGTGGTGGCACCTAAACGTGCCAACACACCTGAGCCAAGAGACACCTGAGCCAAGAGGAGTCAGTTGAGACCTCAGATCTGATCCTGGTAGGGGCCACAATATTCCCTATAGTCCTGTTTCTTTTGTAAGAAAACCTTACCCCTTGTTCAACCACGTTGATCAGACCATCATCCGCGGCCAGGAGTTTGAAATGTTTATAAGCGCAGAAGAAGTAGCATTAGCACTTCACATATAGCGGGGGGATGCCCTATTAGATTTACTTTAATTGTATTTTCTGAGCTAGAGTGCTTGTGCAAAATAACTAAATGTGAAGTTTAAGTCAAGAGAATTTCCCAGAGAGGGAATTTTTGACTGGAAAAAATGCACTTTTATAGCACTTCTGAGACACCTTAAATAGAAAACATAATACTAGAGAAACCAAGGAGGTCGGAATAGGTAAAGATAAAACTTAACTTTATTCTATTATATATTCAATAAAAATACTTGGTATGTATGTGTGTATTTATTAAAACCACAAAGAAACTCGAAGTTGCATTCGTTCCAATACCTATTGGGTATTGGTTGCACAAATATACTGGAGAAATTAACACTGTGTTGGAGATGAAGGGCTGGCTGGCTGAGTAATACGAATTTTCCAGTATTTGCTTGAAAATTAGTTATCACGGAACAAAGGATGGAATGGCTGGAAAACAACCTCATTTTCATCTGTGCACACTAGAGAAAAGTTTATGATTCACAATCTGATAAGATGTGGTGATCATAATGTTATATATCTCATCGAATGTCCTTGTAAATTACAATATGTTGGACAGACTTCCAGGCAATTGAAAGACAGAATGAGGGAGCATATACTATGTATAGAGAGAAAAAGTGTAGATACAGCACTATACAAGCACTTTACAACTAAGCACGGAGGAAACATCAGAGATATGAAGTTCTGTGGAATAGAGATAGTGAGAAAAAATTGGAGAGGGGGTAACCACGAACATAAATTACTTTTACATGAGTCCAAATGGATATTTACCCTGAATAGCTTGTATCCAAAGGGCCTAAACAATAAAGAAGATCTCTCACACCTGTTCAGTCTCACAAAATAAAGCTTAACCATTGGTTAGTAGAGACACCCACTCCCCTATTCTCCATCTAATCGCATATCACCTCCATTCAATAAGTGTAGGCTCACTGTAAGCATAGACTCTCCTCTGTAAGACTGTAGATCTGGATAACTCATTTATGTGCACATCAGATAAGAGGCCTCCACTGTCTTCTCAGCCTTCACCCATTTTTGGAGCATCTCATATAAATAGCCCGATCTAGATTTTATGGCCCAATTTGCTTTTTAGATTTTCTATATACAATGTTTTTAAAGACAGTGTTTTTAAACACAGTGTTTTTAAATATAGAGATTTTTGTAATATAGAAATTTACGGCTATAGAGATAAAAATTTTAAAGGATTTTAATTGAATCTGGGGTTATTAGTTATTTTAAAGTATTTGTCCACAATCCTATTGGGACTGAAACTGTCTGATCATGATCTAACACCATGTTTCGACATGAGCTATGAGCTACTATTTGCACTAACTGGCACTTTGATTTTAGGAGGCACCCATTACAATTCAGCCAACATTATATATATGGCAAGTTTGGACTTCACTAGTATAACCATCAGTTTGATTTTGATTAGATGCTGTTTTATACACCACATATTGTTTTTTACTTTTAACGGATCGTATTTTTAATAAGTTTTTAATAAGATTGCATTTTTATCAGATTTTTATCAGATTGTATTTTTATCAGATTGTATTTTTTATAGACTGTTTTTAATGGATTATATTTTCGAACTGTTCAACATATCAGTATGTGTCTGTATTAGATTATACGAGATATATCAAGATTTGATATAAGTACATTAATTATTCACTTGTAACACATTAACTACAGTGAGATGTACACACGATCCTGGTAAACTATTGACTTATGTACCCAACATGTTACCCACTATATTCAGATATTATCTAAAGGCAGCTGAGATTGCTAAATCTGGTCCCTATGACTTTACGTCAATAAACACCGGAACCGGAAGTATTAGACAACGATACCGGAAGTGTAAAATTGGTGCAAAGAGCAATAAGAAAGGACGCTATATGCACTATACCCATTAACTAGCCAAAGCAGAGTTAGAGTGGAAACTTGACATTACACAATGTGTCATGGTTTAAGGTTAGAATGATCAACACTCATAAGCAGCGAAAATACAAAACAACACAAACCGGAAGTGCTATAAAACAGCGATACCGGAAGTGAAAGATAAACCGGAAGTGCTATAAAACAGCGATACCGGAAGTGAAAGTTGCACCTATGATACTAACATATAGAGATAACAGAAACATAAATCGGAAGCTTCTAATTTATCTATAAATAAACAAAAGGGGATCATGTTTAATAAACAAATAGAGAGTCATTTCAAGCAAGACACTAAAATTCACTCATAGGACATAAGCCATAATTAGTATACAGAAGGGAAACCGGAAGTCAACACAGTAAACATTAACGAAACCGGAAGTGTAGGTCGATATTAATCTAATCAACCTTAAAGATGCTAACCAAGGGCTTATATGTAAAAGCAATAGCCCAGACAGAATTGACCCTGAGAAAACAGTAACAGCAAGTAGTTAAAATAAAAATTTTTCTTAATAGCACGATTTAAATCGAAACATTTTGCCCATACCCATAATGCACTTAACAGGAAGGGGCGTGGCCTATTAGGTTTTGGCGCCCAAACATCAATTACAGCTCTTATAAATTGCCTTAGCTTACTCACAATGTTAGTCTTGATAAAGGCCAGGAGGATATGGCCGAAACGCGTCGACTGTTTTGAGTAAGCATAATACTGATATATCCACTGAACAGTTTATATATATTATAGTATTGTTTGTTTTCTTTGCAGGTTTTTGCACAGTTTTATTTTGTTTTATTGTATCCTACTGGGAGACAACTTCACTGCACAGAATCCACTTTATCATTTTGGACACTTATTGATTAATTTTTGAAAGACTAATTTCTTTTTGTTTCACCCATTTGAGGATTTCCACATTTTTTGCAAAGTTACTTATATTTTCTTCACATTTGGGATCACAGGATACACACTATTTTGGAATTTTTCTGAATCGGATATATAATATAGACACTTTTCCTTTTTTTCACACCATTATCTGTTTGGAAAAATACAATCATAAGAACACTCATCAATATCCGGATTGTACCATAGAGTACCACCCATACTAAGACACTTGGCCTATCAGGTCATTCATTGTCAGACGTTTTTAGGTGCACCAGGTCATTTTTACTTTTATTTTTATTTTTATTATTTTTTCAGATTTTATGTCATTTTCTACATTTCGTTATTGTAACATGGATCCATGATTATTTATGAATGTGTAATATATCTTTTTGACTGTATGTTTTAGAAGATCACTGATATTTTTAACCGATTGTGTGGAATAAATATTGATATACATTTTTAACTTGTATACCCATTTTAGCATATATCTTTTGTACATTCACTCAATAACTACTAGTAGGAGGACCCACATTGTGGGCTACAGTTGTCCCCCTTTCCCTTCCTCAGCCTACTTTGGCGCTCACCTCCACCCCCTATCGTTTTCTGTTTACATCGGGTACACTAGGGTATCCGTTGAGGAGAGCTAGAGGTATTCCCAATCCCCTCCCCCCATCTGTCTTCTGCGCAGGATCTACATTCACTCTCAACAAAGGATGGAGTCCCAGGTTAAAAGGATAAAACAAATTCTTTATTAGATTCTTTAAAAGTAAAGTTCAAGTGAGACGCAGCTCACACGGTCACAAAATCAGCCAAAAAAGAGTGGAGAAATGAGCGTAGCACCAGTGGCTTACATGTTTCGGCTGAATGCCGTAATCATAGCCTAAGGTGCTATACCTGTGTGATCTTTAAAAAGAGTGAAAAATGATCCAATTGGCTAAAACACTACAAGGATTAAAAAATGTACGCCCATTTTAACACATCTAGCATGCACATAGAAGTTAACCCTATACATGTCATAATATATTAGAGCAAGGGATGTTTGATGTGAAGAAATCGAAGGAATGCGAGGTGTAAAAGTATATGGAGAAAGATAGTGAAAGAAAGATGAAAAAAGAAAGAGGAAAGAAACTGAAAAGACAGCACATATATTATAGGGACAGACTAGCAGCGAGATTGGTAACGCTGACCTGTTATGGACTTTGAAAACTTATAATGCTTATATTAGAGGCTGGATATAACCACAATACACGAGGCAAAAGCCAATGTAAAATAATAATATAATGACTGATATGAACATGGAGATAGTAAGCTGATAATGTCCATACTATAAACTTAAACTCGCACTGTCACAGTAGCAATAGGAAGAAGAAAGAAAGATAAAGAAAAGAAAAAAAAGAAAAAAGAGAGAAATATAGAGAGAAACAAGGAAAGGAGGAAAGAAACAAAGCAAAAACGGAAAAAGGAAAAATAGCGGGGACAGATGCATATACATATAACACATATATAAATGTACATAAGGATACACCCATATACAAATTAAGCTAATATACAAGAAAAGGAAGACAGTAAGAGTGTGTACACAGTTTTGATACTATATATAAGCGTATATAAGATTTATAAGATTTATAACTATGCTACATGAATATGAAGAAAACCACAATTGAATCCCTATGTGATAAATTATGCAGCTATAGCTGCACTGTATATGACACATAGTACATGCAGTACAAGCATTCAAAACATGTGATCATGAGCAACATCTAATTAGAGAATATAAAGAAGAAGAGAAAATTGTGTACACATGATCTACAATTAAGCACCTAGGGAAACTGTCAGGGAATATAGGAATATGTCAGAGTAAGTGAATAGAACAGTCAAAAAATGTATTATAAATTGTCCTATATATCGACATATAAATTTACTCCCAAAAATTGATCAGATCAAATTTGGAGTTTAGACCTTGGGGAAGCCTGGTTTTTAATTGAAAGATCCAAAAGGTTTCACGTTTAGCTAGAACTCTATCTATATCTCCCCCTCTCATAGGGACCTTGGCTTTTTCAATAGCTGCCCACCTAAACGAATTAAGGCAGCAGTTGTGTTTGGTGGCAAAATGTTGCACTAAGGGAGTTGTAGCCGTACCCCTTGTTAGGGAGGAGATATGTTCTCTTATTCTAGAGTTAACATCCCTAGACGTGAGACCAACATATTGAATATTGCAAAGAATGCAGGTGACAAGATATATGACGTTGGTGCTGGTACAATTTAAACAGGATTTTATAGGATAGACAGTCCCTGTTACAGTTGATCTGAACTCTGTCGTAATTTGTGCATAGTCACATGGCTTACACTTTTTGTGACCACATCTATACATGCCCTGATGTCTCAGCCAAGAGCTAGTATGTTGTGTGGTAGGTCTAAGTTGTGTCGGTGATAGAATTGAAGCCAAAGTGGCACATTTTTTGTAAGAGCATCTGATGCCATTTTTCACTACATCAGTGAGCTTGTCGTCTGCAATTAAGAGAGGAAAATGTTTTTTGATAATATTGCAAACTTCAGGGTATTGAGCACTGTACTCCGTTACAAAGTAAATACCCTGAAAGTTACTTTTAGTATTCTTGCATTTATCAAGTAGCATTGACTCTCTTGGAATAAGGTTAACCTGTTGCCTTGCCTGTTTAATGTGTCGTTTAGAATATTGTCTCGATCTCAGTCTATTTTCTAATAGGCTAGCTTCATGTTCAAAATCTTCCTCCCTACTACAATTCCTTTTGATGCGCATAAATTGGCCTTTCGCCACAGCATAAGCGGTGTTGGTGGGATGACAAGAAGTGGCGTGTAGAAGTGTATTGCCTGATATTGGTTTACGAAAGACCTTAGTAGAAATAGTGCCATTGCAATTACCAGTGAGTGTAAGGTCAAGATAGTCTATATTGACTGGATCAGAGATGAAGGTGAAACTGAGGTTCAACTCATTCTGATTCAGCCAAGAGACAAATTTGGGCACATCTTCTGAAGGACCAGACCAAATACATAATAGGTCATCTATATATCTCTTGTAGAAATATATAGATGACCTGTAGGGATTAATGTCTCCATAGATGCAGTTAATCTCCCAGAAGCCTAGGTAGAGATTAGCATATGAGGGGGCAAATTTTGCCCCCATTGCTGTACCCCTTTTCTGAAGGTAGAAGTTTGACTCAAAGCAAAAGAAATTGTGAGTGAGTAAAAATTCTAATACACGAATGATAAAGCTTTGAAAGTTCTCAGTGTAATCTGTATAGTTGGCTAAAAAGAATTTTATAGCCATGATGCCTTCTGTATGGGGTATAGAGGAGTACAAGGAGACTGCATCTATTGTAACCCATATATAGTTGTCATTCCACTTATGCTTAGCCAATAAGTTAATAATATGTTTTGTATCCTTGGTAAAGGATGGTAAGGTGTTCACCAAAGGTTGCAGAATAGTGTCAAGCCAGGATGAAAGTCTTTCTAGTAGGGAATCAACCCCACTGACGATGGGGCGACCCTTAACATTAATTAAGGATTTATGGACTTTTGGAAAAAGGTGGAACATGGGTGTCTTTGGATGTTATACATATAGAAATGAAGCAGTCTGTTCATTTAGAAACCCATGTTCAACACCATCATCCAAAATCCCAAGAAGATCCTTTTTAAATCTGGCTGTGGGATTAGTCGTCAGGGGAGTGTACTCTTGAGGATTGTCCAATTGGCGATGGGCTTCTGCCACATAATCAGACCTATTTAGGACAACAATGCTGCCACCTTTATCAGCCGGGCGTATGACAATATTCGTGTCATTTTGTAATGTACTCATAGCCTTTTTTAGTCTAATGGGCAAATTTTGGGTGTAACCTGTAGAATGATCATTAAGGGTTTGTAGATCTCGTTCTACCCGAGAGTGAAATGTCTCTATAATTTGTCCTCTGGACTGGATGGGATAGAATTTAGACTTGTCCTTAAAGGTGGCAGCATTGTTGATAGTTCCCTGACTAGAAGAAGATTCAAAGTATAAGTGTTGTAAGTTTAGGACATCACAGGCCTCAGTAAAAGACTCCGTGATGTGTGAGTTAGAGACTGTGCTATCGTTATAGGATATGCATTCTGAGATGTTGGATACAAAATGCTTTTTTAAAGTGATATTTCTAATAAGACGATTAACATCTATCATTGTCTGAAATAAGTCAAATTTAGCTGTAGGGGCAAAACCTAGTCCTAGGCTAAGCAATTCTAGCTGATCCTTATTAAGCTGAAGGGAAGATAGATTAATAACTGAATCTACTTGTATTTCGTTTGAGTGCGGTTTCCTCTCACTGGATACCTGTCTTGGTTTTGTAAATTGGTGTGTCGTGGAACCCCTATCCCCTGTGGCATCTGTCCTAAGGGAAAAACCTGTTCCAAGGTTGATTGATCGCACATACTATTGTTGGTACTCATATGTGTATAAGGAGTATATGAGTGAGTATTTGTATTAGTCGCAACATATTTAGTGTTGGATGCACCCATTTGTCTTTTATCTATAGGGTTTGTACCCTGTGCGGTACCATTTGTAAGAGATGTGGGTGGAGGAGCTGTTTTTAGTATACTTGGCTGTTGATTAGTTATTGTATTAGTTCGTGTCAGTGTATCCACCTCTTCCTCACTAGCAGAGAGATTTTCATCTGAAGATTTGTCAGATCTGTCTGTGTCACTGTCTGTAAACGTTACAGATTTGTTGTGTCTATTGCGATTTCTACGTTTATTTTTCTGTTTATTAGATTTAGGTGTATTGCGTCTGTATTCCCTACGTTGTTTCTTATTCCACAGGTAGACCGAATCTTTAGAGTAATCTGTTTTATCTCTAATGAATTTAACATGTTTGTTTTCCATTATCACTTGTTTACCCTTAGCTAGAGATGTTTGTAAAATAGCATCAAATCTAGAAAAGTCAGGATCTGTACTGCGTTTGTTAAGTTCAAGTTGTAATATATCAATCTCACTTTTGATGTCATTAAGATGTTGTGTTCTAATTTGGATTAATAATTGCATAAGTTGTAATGAACAATCAGATAGTACATTATTCCATGCATTCACAAAATCTTTATCATTGATATCAACTTCAAAAGTAGGAAACTTTAGAATTCGCAAACCCTTTGGGATCATTTTAGCTTTTATATAGGATTGGAATGTCCAAATGTCCCATTGTGCTTTAATTTCCTTAAATAAAAGATTTTCCAGGGATTCAAACAGTGTAGATAAGGATAAAGTCCCTTGATCGTCAGAGAAAATCTTAGCACATTCAGTCTCTGTATGAACCCTTGCTGTGGCTGACATGAGGGAGTAAAACTGTGGCTGAGTTGTGCCTTCCATGTTCTATGTTATATGGAACAAGGCTGTAATTGAAAAATGAAAACTCCTCAAATCTGTATCTCAGTGTATAAAGTGTCCCATCAAATAGATTGAAGGATATAACCGCTGGCAATTTTCACACATATGGCTTAAAGTGAAATCCCGGGTATCACCAGTTAATACCCAAAAGTAGCAAAAGCAAAGGAGAAATGGTAACACTTATATCCGTGTGTGAAAATTAGTTATGTCTAAATATTACTTTAAGAAAGTAAATTGAAAAATAAGTTAGTGTGCCCAACTGGTTCGATTTTACTCCAGAAATTATTTTTATTTTTACTCATAACAACAAATTGGATGTTTATTTGGATTCTATTTCATATACATTGAGAAGTACTCTTGTGTGCTTGTATAGCTATGTCCTTTAATATAGCACAATTTTTCTAGGTATCTTTATATATAAAAGTGTTGTCACAATATTATGTCAGTATGTGCCCAAATGGTTCAATTATGCTTACTAAGTTGATTGTATTATATCATAGCTTGTAATTTCTGCTGTATTTCAGCTTTGCTCATATGATTTTAGTTATTATAAACTTTATAAAAAGGTCGGATATATGTTTGATTTTTACAAAACTTTAATCACAATATTTGGTGTATTATTTTAGTGTATATTTGATTCAATGTCTTGAGTCAGTTAACTCATAAATTACTCTTTCTGCAATAGTTGATGGACAATGTTTTGTTTTACAGATCTTGTATCAAATATTCTAACCTGGAAGCATGGAGAAGTGAGTTCCCTGCGATCGGTTTGCGGTATACCTCCGTCCTGATCTTCTGACCAGATACCCCCTCAAGAGTGATATCAAGAAAATTGATTTGTGAGGTTTGATGATGGCTAAACACAGTTAGCTGTAGCGATTTCCAATAAAGAATAATTAAAAGTTGTGATACAAAAGTCTAAAAACAATATAGACTTTAATTTAAAATGTACTTTACTTTAAAATGTACAAATAGCACACAACGCGTTTCCCGGTCGTACTGACCACTTCATTAGGTGTGTCCATGCTGACTTGCCACCAAAATGTTGATAGTTCCAACAGAGCCACGCTCTGCAGTTGATGGCACGACCCAGGGGGACACTGGCGGATCGTTGACGGACCAAGTTTCAGCCATTCTCGGTGGAAACACTTCAAGACGCTTCGGAACAAAGCACAACCAGAAACCTCCTCTCGACCGGCCGCATCTCTAGAAGATCCGGTATCAGCTCGACACTGTTGGGTAAGACGCTGTAGCTTGCGCTTGTATAGAGCGGTATCTGGCTGCATAAAGATAGGTGGGGTATTTCAGCGTCTCCATAAGGCCTTTCTAAACGATGAGCACTGTCACATACACATTCTGTGGTATAGGCTGCTGCAGTCTTCGTCGGAAAAGTGATTGGGTTTACATCCGAGCTGGAAGTTGTGGCTACTACCCCATCGCTATCCCTCTCAGCTCTCAGTTCTAACATGAGGGAGGGATGATGTTGCTCCATCTTTTGGGCAAGTATTTGTAGCATGGTGTTAATTTCAGCCTCCAGCATATAGGAGTTCCCCCAGATCTATGTTAAGACCGCTCTACCCGGCCAAGTGTGGGACCGGGGGGGGGGGGGAAGATGGTAGAATGGTGAACTGGGCCGCAGCATGCAGTCTCGGTCGTTTAGGTACTTCTAGTTTGAAAAAGACAAGAAAAATAGCATCATTTGAATGCAAACCTTTTCTTCAGTAGACGTGTAGAAAAAATAGTATGGTATGGTAATAGTATAGTAATTAAGCATAACTATGAAAATTGCTCAGATTAATAGCAGAGCAGTTGAGAAACACATCTGAACATGGCTGCTGCTTGTACACGCCCCCCCCCCTATAACGTTCTTTAATCATGCTGATATATGGTGAAGGATCATTTGCCTAGAGCGCCCTGAGAAGTAAAGTTAGCCGCAGCTCTAAGACATAATAGCTAACTACTAGCCTTTCAGAAAACCCCAATCTGTATTTTACCCTCTGTGGTGCAGAATAATGGTTAGTGATTGTCACGGATACCAAGCTGCCAAGACCACCCTCCCTCAATATTACTTTGTCACCAGAAGAGCTGATCTCTGGCCGCTTGGCCCCTTCAAGCCTGGCCAGGCTTATGGAACAACTCACCGGCCGGGCTCGCTAGGGATCCCCGCTGAAACTTTGACCTAGGTCGCTCCAGCGGCTCTTTGTCCCAGAGCTCTGCTCTTTTGGGGACTTGTACTACCCTTGAGGGGCAAGGGTTGGAGTGATTACCAGGAGGGAGGGAGCTTCGGAACCCAGGGTTTCGGACCCCTCTCTACCTCTGGCTAACCCAGCGTACCCTTTGGCTAGCTGCCACTCCGGCCCCCAGCAATGGGTCATGTTGCTTTTGGACTATGGCATCTTGGGGCCTGGAGCTCTCCAACGGTACCCGGGAATAGCCTCCGCTCCCTCGGGATCACCCCAAAACCACGACCTAGCTATTGTGGGATCCTTATGTGCCTATTGTTCTTATGGAGGCGCCAGTCTGTCTGGAGGGGCAGAAATCTTGTGATCAGATAAGGCTTTTATCAAGATGAGAATGTGTATATAAGCAGTGTGTTTTTCCAAAAAAAGTATGTTTGTGTTTCACATTAATTCTGGTCTTGTCTGGTTATTAGGGTGGGCTCTTGCTATAATCACTTTTCCCGCTCTACAGCTATAGGTTCCAGGCTAAGGAAGGACTCTTTTGGCAGAGCTACCCAGGTGGGGTAGCCGGAGTCTGTCATAACTAGTTGGCAGCTGTGAGATGCTTCCTTCTAGCTGGAACATCCAAACCACCACTAGGCCCACTTCAGAAGGAGCAGCGGTTAAAAGAAGTACCCTTAAAGACTTGCTGGAAGTTCGTAGACAAGTGACCAGCAACAAATCCAAGGCAGCGATCATTGCCAAGCTGATGGAAGGCGATCGAGCCAACGATCAAGCCAGTCAGCCTGGCAGCAGCCGGGGCAGTGACCGAGCCAGTGAGCCCTCAACTGGGGGGACTGAGATGTGAGATGTCAGAGGTCCAGAGGGAGATCCAGTGGCGGCTGGCACTCTATGGGACCACCCCACCCCAGGAGATCATCACGCAGATTATTGCAGACACTACGTGCCTCAAAATGCTAGAGGTCCAGAAAGCTATGGGGGGAGCCACACAGGCAGATCTGAGGCCTGCTTCCCTTCGGAAGAAAATACCTCATTAGGCTTTCCGTGTCTTTAAAGATGGAAAGGAGGAGATCGATCAATACCTGCAGGTATTCAAGACTCAGTGCGAGCTGCACGGCATTGCTGATGCCAACCGGGTTACCATGCTGACTGGGAAGCTGTCGGGGTGGGCCTAGGATGCCTTCGAGGCTATCCCCCTAGAAGACATACGGAACTATGAGCAGGTGAAGGAGTGCATATTGGCTAGGTATGCCATCACCCCTGAGGCTCACCGTCTGAAGTTCCAAAGCCTGAGGAGGAGAGAGGAGCAACCCTTTACAAAGTGGACCCACCAGTTCACCCGGTCCCTGGACTATTGGTTTTTCGGGTTGCCAAGTGACCACCCTGGCCCAAGCCTCCCAGCTCATCCTTATGTAACATTTTTATGACCACGAGGTACGGGAATGGGTTAGGGATTGGAAACCTGAGACAGTGGATCAAGCTGCCATCCTGGCAGACCAATTCTTGGATGCCCGACACACAGTTCGACCCGAATCCTGTCCAACAGCCCGCTCCACTCCTGCACCTCCTAGGCCTCCAGTGACCCACTGGCACTCACCATGCTCCTCCGGCTCCACTCCGCTCTTCTGGGACCAGTCCGGCCCGGAAGACAGGAATCCGGTGCTACGGGTGTGATCAAGTGGGCCATGTGCGGTCCAATTTTCAAAGAATCCGCCCCACCCCAACTGGATCAGAGCACCAACTGGTGTTTCCAGAGGAGCGGCTCACTGCTTTGAATTAGGGAGCCCAGCGGACACCACCACCTGGGCCGAAGAAGAATTTGGGGTTCTGCATAAGGTAGACCCGGTGCAGGCGGCAGCTGGTGACAATTGGCTGCACCATCACCAGCCTGTATGAATCAACAGCCGGCAGGCCCAAGGACTACTGGACACCAGAGCCACAATTACTCTTGTCCAGCCACACCTGGTCACCAGTTCGGACCAGAGAAGGAAATCCATTACAGTTCATGTGGCTAGGGGTAAGGTGCTCCAGATCCCTACAGCACGGGTTCACCTGTCGAAGTGGGAGTCATGGCCCACTTGCTGGCGGATGTTTTGTTGGGAAATGACTTGGGGCATCTTGCATCCTCCTTTATTATGGATGCCGCACTCGACCCTAGGACCCAGGTAAGCCACCTCCACCTGACTACTACCCCGACCGACCACCCAGTCTCCTGGGCTTCCCCTCTGATTTTGCCCAGGAGACGTTAAGCGACCCAACATTAGCTCCCTACCGAGCCCGGGCGGGGACCAACCCAGTGGGGTTAGGAGGAGACCGCTTTGAGTGGGACGGAGGACTCCTGTACCGGGTTACTTAGGGAGGTGGGAACAAGCAGATGCCCAAGCGACAGTTGGTGGTACCGCAAAAATATTGGTACGATCTGCTGCGCATCGGGCATGATATTCCCCTGGCAGGACATCTAGGGATTACTAGGACCTGCCACCGACTGACCCAGACCTTCTTCTGGCCCAGGATTAAGGGAGATGTTAGGCAGTACTGGCGTACCTGCGACATTTGTCAGAGATTAGGGAAGACCGGTGACCACTCTAAAGCCTCCCTGCATCCCCTCCCTATCATCGACAAACCGTTCAGCAGGATAGCTGTTGACATCGCCGTCCCATTGCCCCGTCCCAGTCCCTCGGGAAAGAGATATATACTGATGGTAGTGGACTACGCTACCTGGTACCTAGAGGCAATCCCCCTGGCCAACATCCAGGCAAAGACTGTAGCCGATGCTCTGCTCCGGATCTTTGCCAGAGTGGGTTTCCCCCCGGGAGATTATCTCAGATCAAGGGATTCAGTTTGCTTCTGAGCTCACCCAGCAGCTATGGAAGCTTTGCAGGGTTAGAACCCTGTCAAGCTCTCCATAACACCCCCATACCAATGGTTTGTGGGTGAGGTTTAACGGGACACTGAAGCAGCTGCTTCGGACATTCTCTGCCTCTCACAAGGATTGGAAGAGATACCTGCTGCACCTCCTGTTCACTTACAGGAATCTACCGGGTTCTTCCCCTTTGAGTTAGTATATGGTCGGAGGGTTAGGGGGCCCCTAAACCTACTTAGAACCCACTGGGAAGGATCAGTTGGAGAGGAGGGACCCTCCATTGTGGGGAACATCCTGGAGTTCAGGGACCGACTGAAGGACCTCGCTGCCAGAGTGCCTTCAGATCGCCCAAGGTAGGCAGAAGTGGTGGTACGATCGTAATGCTCATAACCGCACCCTAGAAGTGAGGCAGAAGGTTCTGGCCCTTAAACTGACTAAGACAGACAAGCTGCAGGTTTCTTGGCAGGGACCCTACCGAGTGATAGAGCAGCTTTGTAATACAACCTACTTGGTCGCCAAATGTTCAGATGAACGAGTCTGCCGGACCTTTCATGTGAACATGATGAAGGCCTACCAGGAGAGGCCAGAGGAGGTAGCCGCCATATGTGCTCCAGCCATGGAGGACTCAGAGAGTCTACCCATGCCGGAGCTACCGGGGTAGGTTAGGGCGCCAGCAGGCGTAGGAGACATAAGGTTAGATGAGCAGCTAGGGGCGGTGCAGCAAGAACAAATTAGACAGGTGCTAGAGGACCAACAAATAGAACACAGGGGTAGGGGTAAAGCGCTAAAAAAGCAAAGATACCAGGAGAATGATGTCAAATGTATATAAAAAACAATTTAATAGCTCCAAAGTTTAAAATAAAGAGTGGGGTATATATTACAAATATGTATAGTAAACCTTATAAGCTTGGGATCAATTAGCCAATTAATACGAATAATTAGGGACGTCTCCCTCTAGAAATCTATCAGTATTACAATTTATTGAATCAGATTGTGCATATAATCCTGTTTGGCTTTCAACAGCTTTCACCTAGTTAATCATTTTAACCTTATCTATAAAAAACGTGTACATTAGAAGCAGCAAAAAAGAAACATTCAATTTCTTATACCATAAAAAATTTATATAAAAAACAAATGCAGCGAAAAGCCTTGTTTTTAAGCAAATAGATCTCTGCTGTGCACCACACACTTATCCGTATTTTTAATTGAATTCTTCAGAATGCCTATTCCTCTTTGGTGGATAATTCCTTTGTATTCTTTTGTAAGTATCAGTTCTATATATGGCTGAAATTATTTTTGTATATATATATATATATATATATATAAGAGTAAGGTACTTCTTTATATTCCTAGATGATTCCGAGGGCCCCAAGGGACATATAAAGTTATGGCTTATTTGTTTGTTTAACAGATAGAAAGAATATACGTTATATTCCCTTATGTAGCATGTCAGCGTTCTGGAGGTGTATAGATAGCTGTTATCGGCTGTGTTAATATAACAGTCTTATGGTTCTCAGCTCCTTTGTACAGACCTCCTTTTATTAAGACGGCTCCACACTGCTAGCGGAAGATAGTACCTGGATTCCACTGTCAAGATCTTCAGAGTAAGTAACAAACACTGTTGCTCGATTGGCTTCTGTGTATCCAACGTATGCAACGTCACCTGACTGCCGAGAGTTTTGAAGATGCTGGATACAAAGTGGCAAAGTAGCAACGGCCATTGCAAGAAAAGTTTCCTTATCCTTTCACCCTCTAGAACTAGGGTAGACCTTCCAGCTGTACAAATATTTGGGGTTCTCCAAGTCTACGCATTTCACCACTGCATGGGCTTTATCAAGACTGTTAATACTTTGTTTTGTCTAACCTTTTTTAATTAGCCCTCCTTCTCTTTTCATTGGCCCTCTCTTAATCACATTTTAAGGTGGTTTAGTATATTCAGATGCAAATTCAATTTCTTAAGGTGGATTAGTGTGTTTCATTCTTTTATAGTCTTTTGTTCTTTGCAGTTTTTTATTGGATATTGTGTGTTTAGGGGCAATGTAAATTTCTTGAAATGGTATTATATGTTATTTCCTACAAATAGAATGTTCAATTTCCGTTGGATTTGAGTATTTAGGTGCAAGATAGATTTCTTAAAATAGAATAATGTAATTATTTCCTGCAAATGAAATTTCCCTTATATACAACATATAGATAGCAATATTCACAATTTTTACCCAATAACTCATATTATATAGTCCTAGGGTTCATTTGTTTACTCGTTACCAAATAAGGAGGGCGAAAAATATTCATAGAGAACAAAATAAAATAAATAAATAAAAATAAAATTAAAATTAAAATAAATGTAAAACTAAAAATAAATAAATAGAAAAAATAGTGGAAAATAGAACATCTACAATTAATGCTAATAAAATTCCCCAAATGAGACATACAGATCTAAGACCCCAACCCAAATTCTATCCCTCCAACAAAAAAGGGAGAAACTTGGAACTATTTGAAAAATTAGTACATAAAGACATTTCTAAAATTAAATTAAATAAAAGGAAAGATAACAATTTAACCAAGAAAGAACCACAAACTCTAAAAAATCTTCAGAATGATAAAGACATAACTATAAAATCAACTGATAAGGGTGGAGGGGTGGTAGTTCTAGATACAATGAAATATGTAGAGGAAGCAAATAGACTATTAAGTGATCAAGACACATATAAAGAGTTAAAATTAAATCCTACAAGAAAATTTTCAGATAAACTAGTAACAATCCTTAATGAGGCAAAGGTCAAAGGCATCATTCTTAAGAAAGAATACAATTTTTTGTGTCCTGTTTTCCCAAAAGTACCAGTTTTTTATTATTTGCCAAAAATTCATAAGGATTTGAACAACCTCCCAGGGAGGCCGATCATATCAGGTATAAACTCTATTACTTGTAATCTCTCACAATACATAGACAAATTCCTGCAGGAATATGTAAGAACTCTTCCTTCATATTTGAAAGATACCACCGATATCCTGAATTGTTTAAAATGTATTAAATGGGAAAAAGGCTACTTAATGGGGACATGTGACGTATCATCTTTATACACTAGTATCAATCATGACTTGGGTATAAATGCAGTCAAATTCTATATCGATAAGGATACTCATCTAATTCCGGAACCGAAGGAATTTAGTATAGACTTTATCTTAAATCAAAATTATTTTTCGTTCAATCAAAAGTTCTATATACAAACTAGAGGAACTGCTATGGGTATGAGATTCGCACCCAGCTATGCTAACCTATTTCTAGGTAAATGGGAAGATGACTTCATCGTCAAGCATGAGCTGGGTGCGAATCTTGTACTATATAGGAGATTCATAGATGATATTTTCTTTGGAAGGGAAGCTATGGAGATTTGGATCAATTTATATCCGACATGAATAATAACGACATAGGAATCTCTTTTACTTATACATATAGATCCTTGATCTAGATATAGAAATAGTTGATAATGACATCACAACCAAAACACATTTCAAAATGGTAGATTCAAATAATCTCAAACATTTCAATAGTTGTCATCAAAAACAATGGAAAGAAAATATCCCTAAGGGCCAATGCTTAAGAGTCTAACGTAACTGCTCCAGAAAAATAGACTATGAACAACAAGTTGAAATATTAGAACAAAGATTTATGGAGAGAGGGTATGTTACAGAGTCCATCAAAGATGTTATTGAAAAAGTAGGGAATAGAGAGAGACAGTATACTTCAATATAAACCAGAAAAGACAGGGAAATATAAACAAGAGGAAGAGGTGATGTAATGCACCTATGGTGACTGATTATAATAGTGATAAAATATTTATCAACTAATAAAAATCATGAGAAAACATTGGCACATATTGCAAACAGATCCCTTAATAGGAGGGAAAATGCCAGACAACCGAGAATAATATATAGAAAAGCGAGAAACATTAAAAACACTTTATGTCCAAGTGAGTTTAAACAACTAAAGAAAGTACACAGGGATAGAGATTTGAAAGGAGATCCCATAGACGGTTTCTTCCCATGCTTCACTTGTAGATCTTGTAAATTTAGTAATAAGTGTAAAGAGATCAAATCAAATCAAAATGGTTATATACATAAAATTAAAGATGTAGTGAGGTGTCAAGATAAAGGAGTAATTTATCTTATCGAATGTTCCTGCCATAAACAGTATATAGGGGAAACCACACGTACACTGCAAGAACATATAAGGAACATCTATCTTGTATTGAAAGAGGTAATCAAGATACACATCTATATAATCACTTTCGATTAGTACATCAAAATAATGTTAAACACTTCAAATTCTGGGGAATACAAAAGATCAAACGTTACTGGAGGGGGGGTAATTTTGATATAAAAATATTAAAAAGAGAAGCAGAGCTAATATATAATATGCAGACCTTATAACCAGAAGGTCTAAACTCAGAAATAGATATTTCTCCTTTTTTAACATGAACAAACCAAAGATTATAGCAGCATGTCAAGGATATGCACAGCACTTTAGATATTATTCACTATATAAGATAGTTTATTTAATGTGAAAATACACAAAATTATATATATATATATACCACATTTTAATATTAAAAATATTTTTTCTAATCACAATTATGATAACAATAAATAAAAATTAGAAATTTTGATAACCAATTTTTTGATAAAACACTGTTCCAGTAAACTTTATTTAAAATTTAGAACACATATATAACTGTCTAAGTAATTTACTATATTTTTAATTTTAAATATAGGGCACCTATTGCCAATTGATAAAGATCACTATATTAGAAGTTTTTAAAAAATGTATTGTTAGTTGATTTTTCACTCTTTGTGCGTCCTTTTATTTTTTTTCAATTTTATTATTTTTATTTTTATTTCTATTTATTTCTTTTAATTTTAATTTTTATTTTTACATTTATTTTAATTTTATTTTTATTTATTTATTTTATTTTGTTCTCTATGAATATTTTTCGCCCTCCTGATTTGGTAACGAGTAAACAAATAACCCTAGGACTATATAATATGAGTTATTGGGTAAAAATTGTGAATATTGCTATTTATATGTTGCATATAAGGGAAATTTCATTTGCAGAAAATAATTACATTATTCTATTTTAAGAAATATATCTTGCACCTAAATACACAAATCCAATGGAAATTGAACATTCTATTTGTAAGAAATAACCATATAATACCATTTCAAGAAATTTACGTTGCACCTAAACACACAATATCCAATAAAAAACCTGCCAAGAACAAAAGACTATAAAAGAATGAAACACACTAATCCACCTTAATAAATTGAATTTGCATCTGAATATACTAAACCACCTTAAAATGTGATTAAGAGAGGGCCAATGAAAAGAGAAGGAGGGCTAATTAAAAAAGGTTAGACAAAACAAAGTATTAACAGTCTTGATAAAGCCCATGCTGTGGTGAAACGCGTAGACTTGGAGAACCCCAAATATTTGTACAGCTGGAAGGTCTACACTAGTTCTAGAGGGTGAAAGAATAAGGAATCTTTTCTTGCAACGGCCGTTGCTACTTTGCCACTTTGTATCCAGCATCTTCAAAACTCTCGGCAGTCAGGTGACGTTACATACGTCGAAAACACAGACGCCAATCGAGCAACAGTGTTTGTAACTTACTCTGAAGATCCTGACAGTGGAATCCAGGTACTATATTCCACTAACAGTGTGGAGCCGTCTTAATAAAAGGAGGTCTGTACAAAGGAGCTGAGAACCATAAGACTGGTAAGACTGTTATATTAACACAGCCGGTAACAGCTATCTATACACCTCCAGAACGCTGACACGCTACATCAGGGAATATATCGTATATTCTTTCTATCTGTTAAACAAACAAATAAGCCTTAACTTCATATGTCCCTTGGGGCCCTCGGAATCATCTAGGAATATAAAGAAGCGTCTTACTTATATATATATATATATATATATATATATATATATATATATATATATATATATATATATACAAAAATAATTTCAGCCATATATCAGCCAATACAAAGGAATTATCCACCAAAGAGGAATAGGCGTTCTGAAGAATTCAATTAAAATATGGATAAGTGTGTGGTGCACACCAGAGATCTATTTGCTTAAAAACAAGACTTTTCGCTGCATTTGTTTTTTATATATATTTTAAATTTTTTATGGTATAAGAAATTGAATGTTTCTTTTTTGCTGCTTCTAATGTACAAGTTTTTTATAGGTAAGGTTAAAATGATTAACTAGGTGAAAGCTGTTGAAAGCCAAACAGGATTATATGCACATTCTGATTCAATAAGTTGTAATGCTGATAGATTTCTAGAGGGAGACGTCCCTAATTATTCGTATTAACTGGCTAATTGATCCCAAGCTTATAAGGTTTACTATACATATTTGTAATATATACACCACTCTTTATTTTAAACTTTGGAGCTATTAAATTGTTTTTTATATAAATTTGACATCATTCTCCTGGTATCTTTGCTTTTTTTAGCGCTTTACCCCTACCCCTGTGTTCTATTTGTATTAGTCTATATCTATCTGGGAAGAGATAGATTTGGATAGAGCTTAAAAGATACCAAATTGAATCACTAAAGCTAACATTTTGTGCTAGAGGACCAACAAGACAAGTTCTCCACGGACCCTGGGTACACCACGGTAGCGGTGCACTGGATGGAGACCCTGGAACAGGCACCCTTGCAGCAGCCGGCGTACTGGGTCTGTTAGGGAAGGCATGAGCAGCAAAATTAGAGAAATGCTCGATACGGGAGATTACCGTACCACAACCGAGGCTTATCCCATGCTCCAGGTAGATGAACTATTACCTGGGAGGAGCACTTAGTGCACCTAGGCACCGTCTTGGACCGCATCAGGGCTGACGCTGAAGCCAGACAAGTGCACAGTAGGGCGCTCGGAGGTCCAGTACTTTGGAGACCGAGTGGGCTGCGTGAAGCAGAGGCCAGAGCCGGCCAAGATTAAGGCAGTCGCTAACTGGCCGACACCTAAAACCAAAACCCAGGTTTTTAGCATTTCTTGGTACAGCAGGGTACTACCGTAAGTTTGTCCCCAACTATAGCACCCTGGTCAAACCCCTGACCGACCTGACCCAAAAACACTTACCCCGGCAAGTCCTGTGGGATCAGATAAGGCTCTTATCAAGATGAGAATGTGTATATAAGCAGTGTGTTTTTCTCAATAAAGTCTGTTTGTGTTTCACCTTAATACTGGTCTTGTCTGGTTATTACGGTGGGCTCTTGCTACAATCACTTTTCCCGCTCTACAGGTTACAGGCTAAGGAAGGACCCTTTAGGCGGAGCTACCCAGGTGGGTTAGCCGGAGTCCATGACAGTGAAAATTAAGAAATGCCTGCAATAAGGTAGAGGATGAATGATCAGGTGACAAAAATGTGGTTGGTATTTGGTCAGCAATAGAACCTGGGAGGTTTAACAACAAAAAGCCCAAAGGTCTCATAGATGAGCAAAGTGACAGGTTTGGCATCCGTTGGTTCGAACAAACAGGCTAGGTAGCAGTCAGGCTGATAGCCAAATAGCAAGCCACACAGGTTAAAGGTCAAACAGGTAGCAGATCAGACAGAGCAGTAGAAAGGTAACATATTAAAGGGACAATCTAGACAACCATTTTTATTTAAAAAGATAAATAATCCCTTTATTCCCTAGTTTTGCATAACCAGCACGGTTATAATAATACACCTTTAACCTCTGTAATTACCTTGTATGTAAGCATCTGCAGACAGTGCCCATATCTCAGTTCTTTTGACAGACATGCATTTTAGCAAATCAGTGCTAACTCATAAATAACTCCATGGGAGTGAGCACAATGTTACCTATATGACACACATGAACTAGTAGTATCTAACTGAAAAACTGTCAAAATGCACTGCGATAAGAGGCAGTTCAAGGGCTTAGAAACTAGCATATGAACCTACCTAGGTTTAGCTTTCAACAAAGAATACCAAGAGAACAAAGCAAATTTGATGATAAAAGTACATTGGAAAGTTGTTTAAAATGTCATGCCCTATCGGAATCATGAACGTGTAATTTTGACTTGTCTTTCCCTTTTTAGTGCACCAGCAGCCAGTTAGGGGATTGGGTAGCAGGTCAGGCATGTAACTGACCAGGTAGTAGAAGACTGATAGGTGGATAGTTGCAAGCACTGTTGTGTTTCTTTATGTTGTTCATTCCCAGGTTTTTTTTACATTGTGATACCTAGGAGTCCATAAACCTGATTATGTTTAAAAACTATACATTTTATTTTATACTATAAATACCAGTTAGTTAGGTGCCAAATGAGATGGGTCACAAGTACAATTGAAAGCTGTATGCACCGTATGACAGTTGACATGTCTAGTGCCAAATAGTGGGCTTATGTAATATTGCAAAATGATCAATAAGACCAATAAGCATTTCAGAAGAAGGACATTGATGCAAGAGAATTTTGAAATAATCCAGAATAAAAGGTTGTAATTTATCCCCAAATAAAGTCTCTGGAACATCCCTGAGACAGCACCATATTTAGAACTGAGGAACCCATAGGCACAAATGTCTCAGCTGCAGATCCCCCTACCTTATATTATTATGAAACATAATATCAGAATAATTTGTGGGATGCTTCCAAATATATAACTCTGCGTGCACCTCCTTCCTCTATTTATGCCCTGGCTGCCTTTTGCTAAAGATTAAGAAAAAGATGAAATTTGACAATCCAAAAATCCACCCAAGGCCACAAGAATCCAGCACTGGGCAGAAATGCCCCCACTCCAAATTACCTATAAACCAGTGCTGAACTGCCCCAGTCTACCTCAAGCTAAACACACATTTATCACTGTCCGACTGGTCCTAAGTTTTTTATTATGAACATTGATATGTGTTTAAAATTACAAAGGGGTGTGGAAGGTTGCAGCCTTTTACACACTAGTTTAGCTGCCAACATAAAACCAATGGAATAAAAATCTCTGCTGTAGAAAGGTCATCCAAGCCATGATGGAAAGTGCCCGCTCCTAGGACTTTAGCTGAAGCACTTCCAGCTTGTAGCTGGAGCCTCAGCCAAATGACCAAGTGCTTGTAAATGCAAACTTTTGACTATCCCCATCTTGTCTGCTAGTTATATTTTACTGCTTGTCTGCATTTCTGTGCATACAGGTATGCGTTCATGTGCACCAGTCACAGGCTCCAGTGTTGTGAGCAAATGGATAAAACAACTATGCAGTGCATATCAGTAGAGATAGCTCACTCAAGAGTACAAATCTCATAACCACAGACCCTGCTGAAAACTTAGGTTACAACATGGTGGCATTCATACAACTGACTGTAGGAGTGGTGGTTTGGGTTTATTGTTTAACAATTGGAATTTCATGTCAGAATGTAGATACAGTAAATCCATCTTTTAGCTCCTGTGTTATTGTAAAGTAATTATCTAGTGGCGAGTATGCTTTTTTTTTTTAGCTATATGTTATTTAATGTTTAATAGTAAATTAGCTTTTTTGGAGGGGAGATAGTAAAGACATAAGTATGGTCACAAGGATGTTTAGATACTTTGGCCTCTAGCTATCAATGTCTGTCGGACCTGATCCGAGAGTGCGGATCAGGTCCGACAGACATCGCTGAATACAGCGAGCAATACGCTTGCCGTATTCAGCATTGCACCAGCAGCTCATAAGAGCTGCTGGTGCAACGCAGCCCCCTGCAGACTCGCGGCCAATAGGCCGCCAGCAGGGAGGTGTCAATCAACCCGATCGTACTCAATCGGGTTGATTTCCGGCGATGTCTGTCCGCCTGCTCAGAGCAGGCGGACAGGTTATGGAGCAGCAGTCTTTGTGACCGCTGCTTCATAACTGCTGTTTCTGGCGAGCCTGCAGGCTCGCCAGAAACACGGGGCATCAAGCTCCATTCAGAGCTTGATACATATGCCCCTTTATCTTGCAACAAATTGCAGTCTTTAATTCCAGATGAATCCAAACTTCTCTTGCCTCAGTGTCCCCATTCTGAAATGGGTTCTTGACTTCCCAAATATCTCTCTGTGCCCATTGTGCCTTTTTAAGTGTACCATTAGGCTTCATGTACTAAGCAACAGATGCTGCTTTTAAGCCCCGCAATGTAAGAAGCAGAGGTCATACAACCACTGTTTTTCCCCTCCACCTCTCCTATATCACCCTAAACATGTTAGTTCACAAAGATTGTCAGTCTCTGCTTTAGCACAACAGCAGGGGGCAGCGTTGCACAAGGAAGTCCTTGTGCAATAGTACATCCAGCAGATGTACAATATCCGCTGTCCGTTGCCGCAAAGGAAGGCAGATTTACAAGTCAAGAACCTTGAGCTACCCCTGAGTAGTTCATGGGGACCTGTATCTCAATGTTTTTAAAGGGACATGAAATTAAAAATGTAACTTTCATGGTCAGACAGAGCATGCAATTTAAGAGACTTTTCAATTTACTTATTTTATCAAATTTACTTTGTTCTCTTTGTATCCTTTGTTAAAACACATACATATGTAAGCTCAGATGCAGCAATGTATTACTGGGGGATAGATGCTGATTGTTGGCTACACACATATGCCACTTGTTAGTGGCTCACTGGATGTGTTCAGATGAGTAGTGTGACATTGGCTTGCATTGAAAAAACACATATGGCTTGAAGCATATTGACTCGAATTTGAAGCAAATACTCTTAAAAATATGTGGCATATCTTTTTGAACCTTCCTTTTTCTTGGTGCGCCACTGTAATTTTTGTGTACAAAACCTCCAGACTAAAACAATATCTATCAGTTAACTATTTCATGTTTATCTTGGAGTGCCCTGGTAATCTCTAAATGGACAACCCCTAACCTTAAAGGGACATAATACACAATGCTAAATCACCTGAAAGTGATGCAGCATAACTGTAAAAAAAATATCACCTGAACATCTCTATGTAAAAAAGGAAGATATTTTACCTCAAAAAAATGTCCAGGTCACCAGAGTAAGTGCTGTCTAAACAGTTATACTTCAGCTGCTGTAAAGTTGCAAGTTGAGAAAAAAAATTGTCCATCAGCAGTGCTGAGGTAATGCTTTGCCTTTGCTGTGATCTCATGAGATTTTACTGAAATCTCATGAGATTTATAGGAAAATAACTTGACTGTGCCTGCACATGACAGATGCACACTTCCTAGCTTGTCCTGGGACAAGTATCCTGACTGGCTGCTTAAAGTCTCTTTACAGCGGGGTGTGAATACTTAGGAAATCCGAGGTCAAATATCTTCCTTTTTTGCATAGAGACGTTCAGGTGATATTTTCTAGTCATCTTTTTACAGCTATGCTGCATCAATTTCAAGTGCTTCAACATTTTTGTATTATGTTCCTTTAAGCAGTTGCTTTTTAACACTTCCATATTTATCTTTGGTTTTAATTAAAGGGACATTGTACACTAGATTTTTCTTTACATAAATGTTTTGTAGATGATTTTGTAACAATCTATAGTTTTGCTTATTTTTTAATAACATTGTGCTGATTTTCATAATCCTAACTAAGCCCCAAAATATTTAGATGCATACTGATGTCTACAGATTCCTGCGGCTCCTATTTGTATAATCTGTTTTTTTCATATGCAGGAGGGGGGGGGGTCTGCTGTTCCTGTTTTCCCAGCCCCTTTCATTGGGTGTCCCAGCCTAACCTCATCAACAGTGCTAAACTGGGAGCTTCTATACTGGATTCTTACATCAGTATCTGTGCATATTCTTCTTTATAGTAGTGTCTATTACATGCAGTTATATGAAAAATGGTGTATACTGTCCCTTTAACAGACTCAACAGACAAACTGGTCCCTTTAGCCTGATTACTTTCTTGTGGGTTTTAATCAAATCAGTGCTTTCTGATTTTCGATAGTTATTAAAATATTTTAAATATTTTTATATCACAAATGCTATTATTTATACTGAATTGTAAGCAACATAGCTATGGCATCAAATGAAAGAAAATGTTCTTATCCCTAGCTGTGAGGTAAAACTCAGTTCTATGAAACTAGAGTTACCTGGTGCTGTTAAATGTTTCATGAGCTAGGGGTGTTTTATAACAGCCATTGTAAAGGGGTAATAAGACCCTGCAGCTCCTGTATCTAATTCACAGAGATGTAATCTGACCCTGTGTTTCCAAGGGAGTGGTGGTTTTTATTTCAGGATGTTCTGAGTGCTCCAATGTGGACTTTAGCTTCTCACATAAAGCAGGAAGCGACAGCGACAGAGGAGAAAAATGGTGAGTTTCTTAATTCAGCTGAAATAAGGAATGTAATACTTGTACAACTAAAGTAATAACTCCAGCACCAGCAGAAATAAAACAAATTGTAACAAATGGTTTAATGTGAGTAATAAAGCCTATTAGTCTGTAAACTTAATTCTCTCTGGTTTCTCAGGTAAAGCTCAGTTTGTACATCTCTTATTAGCTCTATGATGGCAGGACACAGTAATCTGTGCATGTGTGCGTATACTGTGTATATGTATATTGTATTTATTTTTTTTATATATATATATACACACACACACACACATATATATATATATATATATATATATATATATATATATACTGTATATACACATTCACACACACTATATATATATATATATATATATATATATATATATATATATATATATATATATATACACACACATATATATATATATATATATATATATATATATATATATATATACTGTATATACACATTCACACACACTATATATATATATATATATATATATATATACACACACACACACAATATATACACATATATACATATACACACACATTCACACACACTATATATATATATATATATATATATATACACACACACACACACACACACACACACACACATATATATATATATATATATATATATATATATATATATATATATATATACTGTATATACACATTCACACACACTATATATATATATATATATATATATATATATATATATATATATACACACACACAATATATACACATATATACATATACACACACATTCACACACACTATATATATATATATATATATATATATATATATATATATATATATATATATATATATATATATATATATACACACACACACACACACATACCAGGACCGAGTACCCCCACCTCTGCCAAATCAAAACAGGTAATATTTGTAATCATCATGTATATACTATAGTTTTCACAAGAGGGGGCTGCAAAATTCATCAAACATTGTAAATCATGTTGTCCCTTTGCTTTTCTCAAAGTCACTGAGCAGAATATATTAATCAATAATCAGCGAGTACCAGCACTTTTTTTTTTTTTTTTGGAGTAGTGGCACCTTTTGTTTTACAAAACAAAGCACTGCGTAAATATATATATATATATACACGTGTGTGTGTATATAAGCAGAGATGTGCACTCTCACCTTCAAAACATCTGCCAGGGTGCTAGTGGATATTCACAACAGCAGAGAAGACAACTTACACTCATTGGATTTTTTTAAACTCAATTTTACTGTGACCGTGTTACATTTTGGGTATAATGTATCCCAAAACGTAACACGGTCACAGTAAAATTGAGTTTAAAAAAACCAGTGAGTGCAAGTTTTCTTTTCTGCTGTTGTGTGTGTGTGTGTATATATATATATATATATATATATATATATATATATAAACATATATATAAACAGGTAAAGGACTGCACTCACTTCCTTTTGAGGAAGGGGAGTGTGTCCCCGAAACGTCACATTTTTCTATTAAAGTACACTTTGGAAAGACCAGTGAGTGCCGTCCTTTACCTGTTATATTCAACCATTGGCACCCTGGCGGTTGTTACTGTGGTGAGAGTGCTCTTTTTGGAACTATATATATATATATATATATATACACACACACATGGATACACTATATATATATATATATATATATATATATATATATACACACACACACACATACTGCAGACACATTGTTTATTATTTTATAGCTATCTTTGGAAAATTACACCATAACTTGATTGTCTGTTCTGTTTTCTACAGACCAAGTTCCTGTCACAGGATGAAATTCACAGTAAGTGAGAACAGCATTATTTAGAAGCAAGTTGCGTTAACGCTTACAGTGCACATGATCTGCTGAGTATATGACAGTAGGTTGCATGCACATAAATTCCCCTTCTGTGTCTTCTGCTCAAATGTTATCCCTTTAAAATTAAAAAAACTAGAAAACACACATCAATACATATGATACATACCTCCCAACATTTCAAAATTAAAAAGGACACCCCACCCCCCGCGGCAAATTTTTTTTTTAAATGTGGTGGGCAGGAGCGGGGGCGGGGCTTAAAAAAATCATAAGACCAAAGTAATATAAATAAAATTCTAAATAAAGTCATATCTTTTAATACTCTTAGGCAGCAAATCAAACACAAGCTCAAACCACTGGTATAGCTATGTGAGCTCTGTATTTAATTAACCTTTGCAGAGACAGTAATACATATTTTTATCTTAATTGGACATTTAATAATAGATTCTTTAAAACTGCTCTCTGCTTTCCTCATTAATATTCTAGATTCTGGCCTTTAAAGTTAGCATAAATGCATAGTAACACACTACATAGCATAAACTTACACATGCAGATACACACACACTACATTGCATACACTTACACATGCAGACACACACTACATATCATACACTTATACAGGCAGATACACACACACACTACATAGCATACACGTATACATACAGATACACACACTACATAGCATACACGTATACATACAGATACACACACACACTACATAGCATACACTTATACATGCAGATATACACACACACACTACATAGTATACACTTACACATGCAGATACACACACACTACATAGTATACACTTATACATGCAGATACACACACACTACATAGCATAAACTTACACATGCAGATACACACACACTACATTGCATACACTTACACATGCAGACACACACTACATATCATACACTTATACAGGCAGATACACACACACACTACATAGCATACACGTATACATACAGATACACACACTACATAGCATACACGTATACATACAGATACACACACACACTACATAGCATACACTTATACATGCAGATATACACACACACACTACATAGTATACACTTACACATGCAGATACACACACACTACATAGTATACACTTATACATGCAGATACACACACTTCATAGCTTACTTTTATACATGCAGACACACACACTACATAGCATACACTTATACATCCAGATACACACACACACACACACACTTATACATGCAGATACACACACACACTACACAGCTTACACTTAAACATGCAGATACACACACCTACACACTAATAGATACAGATAGACACACACACTACATCATATATGGGTATCTGTAACTCATTGTTTGTGACCCTGGTGTTAGCACTGCTCATCGAATGAAACTGAAGGCATGCTAGTATTATCACCAGGGGTAGACGTTATCACTACCAGGGGTTAGAGGTCATCATTACCTGAGGTCAGAGGGTATACAGCCTTCCTACTCCTGCTTAACTCACACGCCATTACTTTTCCACAAGGAATCTAATGCATGGGGCAATGCAGGACAGATGGCTAGCAACCCAGGACAGTGGGACAGACCCCTAAAATCGGGACAGTTGGGGGGTATGATATGTACTATAGAGGGGCAAATTCAGTTCCCATTCTAAAGCCATGCAGATAATTTAATGGACTGTAAGGTTTAGGCCATATTTTAGCTTTTATTCTTTTGAGATATGATTTACTTTTACAATTGAACTTATTAAAAACAATATCTGTAAAAATATGTTACTTGCTGTGACACCACATACAATTTTTTAACTGGGCAGCACCTAAAAGTAGTTTTGTTGATAGAAGGAAGGAATAACCTTAGTTGTGTAGAAAGACATGTGCGTCCTCTTTTTTTTTTTTTGGAGCTAAGCACTGCCACATCATTGCAAAATATAGACTACTGGGGATGATGGTTTCCAGTAAACAAGATTTACAATTGGAAAAAATAAGTGTTGCAGATGTTAAAATATTAGATTAAAGGGACAGTCAAGTAAAAAAAAAACTTTTCATGATTCAAAGAGGGCATGTCATTTAAAAAAAACCTCTCCAATTTAGTTTTATTACCAATTTTGCTTTGCTCTCTTGGTATTCTTAGTTGAAAACTAAACCTAGGAGGTTAATATGCTAATTTCTTAGACCTTGAAGGCCGCCTCTGCATTTGACAATTTTTCACCACTAGAGGGCGTTAGTTCATGTTTTTCATATTGATAACATTGAGCTCATGCATGTGAATTTAGAGAGGAGTGAGCACTGATTGGCTAAAATGCAAGTCTGTCAAAAGAACTGAAATAAGGGGTCAGTCTGCAGAGGCTTAGATGCAAGGTAATTGCAGAAGTAAAACATGTATTATTATACCTTTTTAAAAGAACAAAAATTCTGGTGTTGACTGTCTCTTTAAGGGATTATCTATATTTTAAAACAACAAAAATTCTGGTGTGACTGTCCCTTTAAACATTATGTTAGGGGGGGCGGAGCCTGGAAGGGCTGAGGAATGGCAGCCTAGAGGAGAAGCTCCGTGCAGACTTGCTGCTAAAATGGCATAAAATTGATGAGAGAGGCTAAAACTTAAGTATCAACAGATATTAGTAATATAAGAACACCCATCGGAGGGCTAAGGAGACTTGAGAGGGGAAAGGCGCTACTAATAAGAAGATCTGTGCGACAAGACCCTGCACACTGGCGCATCAGACGCCATCTTTTCTACACACGTGGAGTTACTTTCAATCCCCAGGAGAGCGCTTAACCGACCGGCTGACTTGGGAAACAATAGCAAGCTAACTATTACCTGGAGGGGAAGCCAAAGAATAACAGGAGGAAGAAGAGGTAAAAGGAGTGATCGGCTTTTGCAGCTCCTAAGCTACGGAACTGGAGGTACGCAGGGACGACCGGAACAAGGTTATTAAATAAACAGGGGGCTGATACCGGGCAGACAATAATGAGGAGAGGGGGAGAATGATCATAAGACAAAGATGTGACTGAAGAGAAGGGACTTGTAAAGTGGGAAGAAGTATATACCCAGAGGCTCTTTATCGGATAGAGGGCGCAGCCATAATACAGGCCCCACAGATGCAAGGAAATTAACTTTTTCAGTGTCAAAGACACCACACTTTGCTCTCTTTTCATTCAAAAATTACATTTAAGCAGCAGGGTTACTCATAACCTTAATGATCTGAGGGATAAGTACAAAAATGTATTTGCTGTGACCAACAGGGAAAATTGCAGCACTTAAAAGTTAGAAGAATGATTTAATTGGGAGGTGATGCTGCTATTATAAATACACGCGGAAACAGCTCCACAAACAATATGCCTACTGAAAATAACTGAAGATACTTTGGGAGATTGTCTTATATGCATATAAGTTATAACTAACATGTTCAAGGTTTATTATGCTTTCTTGACCTGCAGTCAAGACCTTTTATATACATGATGAGACTTTAAAGACACCTTAGTCTTGGGGTGTTTAACATTTGCTGAAAAGTGCCTAGAGGAAATTAGATCACATCTCACTAAAAACAAAGATTGGGGCACTGTAGATATCTTTAGCTGATCTGGCCCTGTAGGCGCAGTAAAGTTGGGAATTCCATCGAACATTGCAACAAAGACAGAGAAAGATGGCGGCGGCCAAAAAAAACTCTAAAACATCATCACTAAACAAGCAACCCTCAACTACCTTATTTTTTAAATCTATCAGAGGAGATAAATCCTCAGACCTACAAATGCAACAATCAGATGAGGAGAGAGAGGGGGATGAAGGATCTAGAGGTGCAATGGAAGACCTAAGGCCAATTACAAGAGCAGATCTAGATCACTTATTTTCCAAACAGGACATTAATGCAAACTTTGAAAAAATGCTTGAAAAAATGGAAACTCTACAAAACTCTGTGACCAATAGCATAAAAGACTTTAAACAAGAGATTGTAGATCTGGGCACGAGAGTGAACTCTCTGGAGGAGAGTGGAGATACAATGGTTGAAGATCTAAATGCAGTAAAAGACAAAGTCACCTCCCAACAATCAGAATTAGAGGATGTCTATGATAAACTAGAAGACCTGGAGAATCGTAGTCGCAGATCCAATCTACGACTGAAAGGAGTCCCAGAGTCAGTGGGCCCAGGCGAGTTGAATACATATCTGCTTAACCTTTTTCTGGGTATTACTGGCACAAAGGGAGAAGACAGGTTTCAAATGGAAAGGGCACACAGAGCTCTGAGGCCTAAACCTAAGGGTGAAGACCCTCCCAGAGATGTGATTATTAAGATGTTGCGCTTTCAAGAGAAGGAGGAGATTCTCGCTGCAGCGAGGAAGAACCCCACTTTTAAGTACCAAGGGACTATTATACAGTTTTATCAGGATCTCTGCCTGAGGACTTTACAAAGAAGAAGCTCATTACGAACACTCACTTCCATGCTGAGGAAAAATCAAATTCCTTACCGTTGGGGCTTCCCTTTCGCTCTCCACATAACGTGGGAAAACAAGACATTTTCTATAAAAGATCCTCAGGAGATTCCAGAAACTTGCTGTAGGATGAGGATGGATCTCCCACCTATGCTACAACAAGATGCTACCACAGCTCAAACCAACATGGAGGGCAGACACCGTCAGAAACAATGGTCCAAGATACCCGAAAAGAAGCGCAAGACATGAACACGATCAAGACATTAGAAGATATCCTTGAATAAGGGAAAAATGTTCCATTTTTGTGAAAGCACTACGGACAAAATTAAAAGTTTAGTGCTGAACTCTTTTGACCTGTAGCAACTTAAACCAGGGGTCAGATAAGTATATAAATGTTATGCAAATGTTTTACCATCTAGTATTGGGCTTTCCCACAAAGTTTTCTTGTTATAAAGTATTTTTAGGCTTAACATATCTTACTAACCAGAAATGTTGACAACTATGATGCCTTTTGTTCTCTTCTCTTTCTCTTTTTCTTCTTTTTTCTTATCTACTATGTCTCACTCAAGATAAAAGATATGCCATAATATTCAAATGACGTAACTAACTGCACTTAGATATCCAATGAGTTGGAACTTAGTAGGTTTTTCTAAAGTTTATGTTTTTATGTTTCACTTTGCTTGTTATTTAAATTTTGTTTTTTTAAACCAGATGTTTCCTACCAGTAATAGAGGTGGGGGGATGAGATGGGCAAGAAGATCTAGAGAGAATCAGGTATCATGGATAAATGTTGGCAGGAGGGTTTTGTGGGGACTACTCAGGCTTTCTAAGATGGAATGGGAAAGAACGTGGAGAAGGGGGGATGGTGGAGATCAAAGATGACACATAATATAAAACTAATCTCCCATAACGTTAGGGGATTAAATTCAGACACTAAAAGGAGGACGGCAATGACACACTATTTGAAATTAAACGCTAACATTATATTTCACCAAGAAACACACTTTATATCCCAGACAATCCCAAAGTACTGGACGCAACAGTTTCCCCATAACTATCATTCAACGACAGATACTAAGAAAAGAGGGGTGACAATACTAATACACAAATCTCTAGATTTTATATTGGATAATGTACTGAGTGATAAGGAAGGTAGGTTTGTGATAGTTAGAGGCACAATACAAAATACCAAAGTCACTCTCTGTAATGTGTACGCACCCAATGAGACGCAGAATTCCTTCTTTGACATCATTTCACAGCATCTTACTCAGTGGTCACAAGATAGGGTAATTCTAGCGGGGGATTTTAATGTTCCCATGACCTCATTTTCGGGGGAAGGAACCAGAAGTCAATCAAGCAAGCAACATCGCCATAACGCGATAGTTAGGTCAATCAGGGATTCCCTAGGAGCACACAATCTTATAGATTCCTGGGAAGCGTTTGGTAACTCCAAACATGACTATACTTACTATTCACCGGCACACAACTCATACTCAACCTTAGATTATATCTTTGTGAGTCAAATACTGACAACTAATTCAGTTACATCTTACACACAAACATGCGTTTGGTCAGATCACTCATTAGTAGTCCTAGAAATAGCGGGCATACTAAATTTCTTGCGGCCAAGATCTTGGACATTTAACCCAACATTACTTAGGAAACCAGAAATATACGATAGGATAACAAAAGCAATGAAAGAATATTGGCAACTAAATGAGGGGACAACAGATAACCCGTTGATAACTTGGGCAGCGCACAAACCAGTTTTGAGAGGTCTGCTTATTAAAGAAAAGGCCATAGTGGTAAAACAAGCTACACAAAGAACGAACACACTTCAGAGGGAGGTTGAGACACTTGAGCAGGAACATAAACGTACTATGTCACAGAGGGTCTATAGGTCCCTCCAATCCAAACGTACGGAACTATCCACTATCTTGAATGAAAACTCTGTTTGTGCGGCTTTGAGGCTGAAAGCACATTACTATGTGTATGCGAATAAGCCAGATAAGTATTTGGCATACAAATTGAGGGAGAGAACAAAGCTTTTCGCAATCCCCTCCATTCACAGACAGGGGGGGGCTTTGACCTCAAACCCGCAGGAAATAACTGAGACTTTTGCTCAGTTTTATGAGCATCTCTATGATGGGAAAAAGGTGGCCCCGGGAGACCTTACTAGACAGACAGGGGACCTATTGGGTCAGATCGACTTACCAATAATACAGGACTCAGACCTTACAGCATTAAACGCAGACATTTCACCCAAGGAAATATTAACAGTAATTAAAGACTTAAAGTCGGGGAAGGCACCGGGCCCAGACGGACTGACAGGGGAATATTATAAGTTATTTACGAAAGAGTTGATGCCCCACTTATTAACTTTCTGCAACAGTATTTTGGCGGGAAGGGAATTGCCTCAGGATATGTTACAAGCTAAAATAGTGGTGATACCTAAAGGAGGGAAAAACCCGAAGTACTGTCAAAATTATAGGCCAATTTCACTGATCAATACGGATCTTAAAATTTTTACAAAAATAATAGCCAACAGACTTAAATTGATATTGCCATCACTGATTCACAAAGACCAGGTGGGATTTATTATGGATAGGGAGGCCCCGGACAATGTAAGGAGAATCTTGACTTTAGTAGATTATTTAACACAAACCAAGACACCATCACTACTTCTATCACTCGACGCGGAAAAAGCGTTTGATAGGGTAGATTGGACCTATATGTTTAAAGTATTAGACAAAATGGGCTTTAAGGGAGCTTTTATAAAGGCGCTGACAGCTATATACTCAAGACCGACGGCGGTGGTGGGAGCGGCGGGATACCTGTCAAGGCCCATAGATATTTTAGGTGGGACCCGCCAGTGGTGCCCGCTCTCGCCGCTGCTATTTGCCATTAGCATTGAGCCACTGGCAGCACTCATCAGACAATCGAAGGATGTGTCGGGGGTGCAAGTAGCTAATGAAGAATATAAATTGACACTATTTGCGGACGATGTGCTCTTGACACTGACCAGACCTCTGATCTCTTTACCTAACCTATACGACATTTTAGAGAAATTTTCAGGGATCTCAGGCTTTAAGGTTAATTTGGACAAAAGCGAGGCTCTATCGATCTGTCTCCCACTCCATACTAAAAAGACGATTGAACTAAACTTTGATCTTACATGGGCTAAATCTCATATCACTTACTTGGGAATTAAGATTACCAACACTTTTTCAGAACTGTATAGATTAAATTATTTACCCATCTATAAAGCCATTAGGAAGGATTTAAACAACTGGAAAAGAGGTAGATTTTCATGGTATGGACGCCTATCGGCTATTAAAATGAACGTTCTTCCTAGGATCCTATATCTTTTTAGAGCCTTGCCGATTGGGGTTCCCCTGGCAGACTTAAATACCCTGCAATCCGACCTGCTGCGATTTTTGAGGGGAGATGGGAAGGCGAGAATAGCATCGCAGACTTTGCAACAACACAGACAGATGGGGGGGATCGGAGTCCCAAATATGGTAGACTACTACCAAGCATCCAGGCTAGCACAAACAGTCATAATGGAGAAAAATTTTCAGGGAGTGATCTGGCCAAAAATAGAAGCAGATATTGCAGGTAGAGAGAATCCGGCAGATATCTTGTGGGATCCCTCAGGAAATACAAAACAGTTCTCATATATATCACATGTAACACAAGATACTTTACACAACTGGCATACGGTTACAAAAAAAAAGGGGCTACTCACTCCCTACTCACTATTACTACCCGTGAAGTTCTTGTTGCCTTCGGAACTTAGAAAACTAGTAGGGAAATGGGATAACAAGGGTTTGTATAGAGTGGCAGACTTCCTAGATAAAGCGGCGATACTTACCTTTAATCAGGTTAGAGACAAAATCCATCCATATACGTTAAATTGGTTTCTTTACTTACAGATATCATCTGCTATCTCTAAATATATAGCTAGTAGAATAAGTCAACCCTTGACCCTATTAGAAAGGTTATGCAGCACACAAACCAGAGGGAAACATGGGATCTCTCAGATATACTTAGCATTGCAAGGGAAGAAGACCACACATAAGTCTCCTCTCATGGAGCGATGGGAGAAGGATACAGGAGAAGTAAGAGAAAAGGTTATATGGGAACAGACTTTCTCAGAAATAGGGAAGAGCATGCTAAGTGCTGATATGAGGGAGAACTGTTTGAAGGTGGCCTTCAGATGGTACCTTACGCCGGAAAGGACAGCTCATACCTCCCCCTTGAATAACGCAGCATGTTATAGAGGATGTGGGAAGAGAGGGACATATAGGCACATGTGGTGGGACTGCCCAAAAGTACAGCCGGTGTGGCAGGCACTATCGAGGTTACTTAGTGACACACTGGAAGAAGAGATTGATCTAACAATAACTCAGGCACTTCTACATGAAAGGGTTAGGCCGTTTAACTCAGCAATCAACACTTTTGTTAGGATACTGTGCACCTGTGTACGTATATGTATAGCCAGACACTGGAAGATAGGAGCACCAGGGTGGGCAGAAGTCCGAGATAAAATAAACAACACTTACATAATGTTAGAATTGGCGGCATGGGCTCAAGGAAATACTGTTCAATTTCAGAAAATATGGTTTTATTGGATTTTGAAGGGTCACACGAGACCACACACTAACCAGGGGAGAGACGAGAGAGAGAGATCAGGACAGTGAGAAAGTGGGGAGGAGGATAGAGACATCCACTAGGGCCTGACTTAAATTGCCCAGACACACGTAATATATTCAGTAAGGATATGATATTAGACTCTATTATAAACTGGTAAAACATAGAGAAAGCTTGGAAACATCTGGTGGGGGGGGGGGGGGGGGGAGGGGGAAGGGAAGTTAAATCTGTAAGTTCATAATGTATGTAAATGTAATTGCAAGTCGCTACACAAGATGAGACAACTGATATGTGTTCATTTCTCACCTCACTGGCCTACTGTAATAGGCATGTAGGAACGAGACATGTGTATATTGTAAACCTACCTCTACACAATGTTTATGACTTGTATTTTACTTTGTTTTTTTTTCTTGAAAATCAATAAAAAATATTTCAATTAAACATTATGTTAAAGTACTGAGTTGCTCGATCAAATCCTGCTTTTACAAATGATATGGCTTACTTTGATAGCTATGAATAAGGCTACGGTCAAAACGCGTAAGCTTGTATATTAGGCGTTTTTATCACCTATCTATGTTGATAGTGCTTTTTTAAAAATGTTTTGGATTGAATAAAGCATTTAATTATTACTTTTTTGAGGGATTCTGAACTTTTCTTGTATTTCCTTTGATCAGGTCAGATTTAGCTGATCGTGAGACAGTACAACCAAAACCTAAGCTAACTAGACCTGTGTCTAGGTCAGTACATATTGATAGGTACTTCTATGACATGATGCAATAAAACTTGTATGGGCTCCAAATTGTTTGTTTATGAATTTTACATATTAATGATCCCTGTGTGTCTAGTGGCCTCTCCTTACATCCTTGGCTTCTGACTCTGAAAAATATAACAGCAAATACAAGGTTAAATTGTTGGGGGTGTGTGGTTTTGGGAACCAACAAAAATTAAATACACTATTGCTAGACTCCATCAATTAAAGAAAATATTGATTGAATTACTGGCAAGAATAGAGCTCTAAACAATCCAGTATTTTTTGTATGATCCTGTTGTCCTTCACCCCTTTATATGTCTCAGATTCACCCAAACACTGACCTTATCATGGATTGGCCAGCCACACCTTGCCTATGATAATTCATCCAGCTTTGCACTTAGTCCTCTCATGACTGGTGTCCATCTAGCCAAAGCTATGGAGAGTCCATGAGTAATTAAAAGATAGGATGGGATAAGAAACATTGTTTTCCATAAGGAAACTAAACCCACAACTCTAAAAATAAGTACATACATTTTTTTCCTTTTTTTTTTCTTTCATGCACTTTAAAACATGCAACAGGCAAAATTACATAGAAACAACAACCTGATGGACCTTTCTACCACAAATTGCCTCAGAAGAAGCAAAATGATCAAAATGTTAGAATTTAGTGAAAGTATGCAATGAAGACCAAGTAGCTGTCTTGCAAATTTGGTCAACAGAAGCTTCATTCTTCAAAGCCCAAGAAGTAGCCACTGATCTTGTAGAATGAGCAGTAATCCCATTGGGAGGAGTCTGATCTGCCTTAAACTAAGCTTCTCGAATGAAAAACTTTAACCAAGAAGCCAAAGATACAGCAGAAGCTTTCTGACCTAGCTCAAAAACCAAAAAAGTGAACAAACAAACTCAAAGTTTGTCTGAAATCCTTAGTAGCATCAACATAATACTTCTAGGCTCTAACCACATCAAAATTGTGAAGAAGACTCTCAAAATAATTATTAGTATTAGGACACAAAGAAAGGACCACAATTTCCCTGCTTAAATTATCCGAGGATACATCCTTAGGAAGAAAATAAAATGTAGTTCTTAGAACTACCTTATCCTGATGTAAAATCAGATAAGGATAATCACAATAAAGAGTAGAAAGTTTAGAAACTCTTCTAGCAGAGAAAATAGTCTGTTGAAAGAAGACTTTCCAGGAAAGAAATGTAACCCCTTAACGACCAGTACCGTACCCTGTACGATGCTGTCATTAAGCCCTTAAGGACCAGCATCGTACCCTGTACGACGCTGCATCCCTGGGTTTCTCTCTGCTGCGATCTCGCTAAAAGTAGCTCGATTGTGCTATTTCTGTATGCTCCACTAGTGGGGCACTGCAGAAATAGAGTTGCAGAGTTACCAATGCAGAGAGGTGTGGCCCCTCTCTGCATCGGGCAGCGGTGGTGCTGATCGTTGGTGATGTGGGAGGGCTAGGAGGGAGGCGGGTGGGTGACCATTGCAGGAGGGGGACGGGAGCAGGTTGGAATGCTACACTATAGGAAAAATGTCCGGAAAGTGGCAGGGAGGGTGAAAGAGGGAGGAAAGAGAGAAGGGCTCCTATAATAGAGGGGGGATATCGATCTGGGAGGGGGTAGGGTAATGAGGGGGGGCAGCTACACTACAGAATAATCAAATACAAATAAAAAAATTAAAAGAAACACATAAAATTGGGGTTAATTGGCACTGGCATACAGCTGGCAGTACCTAAGATGGTGGCAATAGTTAGAAGGGGGAGGGTTAGAGAGCTATTTGGGGGGAATCAGGGATGTTGGAGGGTTAGGAGGGATCCTACACTGCTGAAAAATTAAAAAAAAAAAAAAAAGTTTTATTTTTTTTATTGGCAGACTGTCTGCCAGTACTTAAAGGGACACTTAAGTCAAAATTAAACTTTCATTATTCAGATAGAGCATGCAATTTTAAACAACTTTCCAATTTACTTCCATTTAAAAAAAGTGCACAGTCTTTTTATATTTACACTTTCTGAGTCAACAGCTCCTGCTGAGCATGTGCAGGAATTCACAGAATAAGCATGTATGCATTTGTGATTGGTTGATGGCTGTCACATGGTGCGTGTATGCATTTGTGATTGACTGATGGCTGTCACATGGTACAGTGGGAGTGGAAATAGACAAAACTTTTAAAATTGTCAGGAAAAAAAAAATCTACTATTCATTTGAAGTTCAGACTAAGTGCTATTGCATTGTCTTGTTATCTTGCATTTGTTGATTATGCAAATCTACTGTGTTGACTGGTCCTTTAAGATGGGGGTGACCAGTGGGGGAGGGAAGAGAGCTGTTTGAGAGGGGTCAGGTAGGGATCAGGGGGTGGGAAGTGTCAGGTGGGAGGCTAATCTCTACACTAAAGCTAAAATTAACTTTTTAAGATACCCGATTAACCCCTTCATTGCCAGGGATAATAGAAGTGTGGAGTGCAGCTGCAATTAGCGGCCTTCTAATTACCAAAAAGCAATGGCAAAGCCATATATGTCTACTAATTCTGAACAAAGGGGATCACAGAGAAGCTTTTATAACCATTTGTGCCATGATTGCGCAAATGGTATATAAATAATTTCAGTGGGAAACCCAAAGTTTGTGAAAAAGTGAACTTTTTTTTTTATTTGATCACATTTGGCGGTGAAATGGTGGCATGAAATATACCAAAATGGGCCTAGATCAATACTTTGGGTTGTGTACTAAAAAAATATATAGTTTTGAAAAACAAGGCTCTATTTCTGTTTAAATGTAGTGATAGCAAAAATGCTAAAAATGCTCTGGTCTTTTGGGGTAGTCAGTCTAAAATGCCCGGTCCTTAAGGGGTTAAATGGACATGAAACTCAATTTTTTTTCTTTCATGATTCGGATAGAGCATGTGATTTTAAACAACTTTAAATTTTACTATTATCAGGGGAACTTTCGGGCGGCGGCCATGACAGGTCGCATGATTGCTTGCTGCATCGGGGAAAAACCAGATCTGCTTAAAACCTTCCTTTAATTGCCCCATCAGGTATTGTTTTCTACTCTATGCTCCCCAGCAGAATAAGCTCCTTCGGCTAAAGTTGTTATTATTTTTAACATTGGATGCAGCTTTAGTCCTCCGGAGATTACATCAGACTGCGGCCTACAATATACCTCCCGGCAGAAAGTGTCTGTCGTTAAACAGTAGTGCTAACACTGCAGAATAAAAGCCTTCAAATCTACCATAAATGCTTGCTACTCTCAACCAATACAGAAACCTGTGGGGATGGAAGTCTGTATAATACAGGAGATCAAGGAGCAGCTAGCTTATCATCATGCCGCATTCATCGAGACCTTACAAATCGCCCTAGGCACCTCCAGATCAGTTGATGACTCTGACTCTCCACACGCATATCCTGGGGGAGCTGCCGTGGCAGGATTTACTCCACTTCCACTCTCTCTTATGTGCCATGGCGGAGGCTCAGAGGATGACAGCAGGATCCTAAATGCACAGACTGCACCTCTGAAGCTCACAACTACCAACAAAAATGAACTGACACAAATCTTAAGTTTTTCTAAGGAGCCATGCGAGACCCCATCTAATACCACAGTGGACGCTTTGTTACCTGTTAGCTCAGAGAGTGGGACCTCCCAACGCTGGCCTCTGAACCCACTTACTGTCTCCCAGCCTCAACTAGGCCTCCATGGAGGGAGTCAATTCAGTACAGCGGCCGATGGCCGAAGGAGAAGCTGTGACAATCTTGAAATGCCCCTATTGATGAGGGTCTCAGCTGCTGCCCTCAGTGAGATACATATCCGTCTTGCTTGGACCTGTGGTCTTGAAGGGATCATGACGAGACCAGACCTACTACTGTTGATGAAGCACAATCTGCCTAATGCTTCATACAACATCCTGCATGATTCTACTACAGCAGAGTTTCATCCCCTAAAATACAGTGGAACAACCCGCAGAATCGGAGTGGGGTAAGCTTACAAAGGGATCTAACTAGAGAAGATCACCCTAAGGGACATTCTTCTACCTTAAAACATACGGACTCTTTTTACCAGCATTTCTCTATATCTGAGAAATCTAAAATATAAATATAAATCTAATATTCCCAAAAGTCAATTTTTGAGAGTGAGAAAAAATTGTACTGATATTGAATCTTATGACATCCAATCAGATATATTGGTCAACCGGTTAAAAGAAAAGGGCTATAATTTAAAAAAAGTTCTAGAAACAAAGGATACAATAAGAACTATTGATAGAAAAATCCTACTCAACATAGATCTAATGAAACAACTAATTCAAAGAAATCCTCTAACACTCATTCTGTATGCGAGGATGCTGTTACAGTTCCATTTATCACAGAATACAGTTCCCAACACAAAGAAATAAAAAACATTTTAAATAAACATTGGCATTATATTCAGCAAGATCCAATTTTGGGGAAAAAAAGTAAAAAAACATCCTGACCTTATTTTTAAAAAAGCAAAAAATCTAAAAAGTTATCTTTCCCCTAGTGAATTCAAAAACTCAAAAAGCAGTCTGATTGACGTTGGTCTAGATAATGAAAAACTAACAGGTTTGTTTTCCCTGCCATACCTGCAAGTCTTGTAAATCAAGTAGTAAAATTAAGGAAATAGTCTCTACTGATAAACAAAACACTTTTACAATCAAAGAAATTATTAAGTGTAGTGACTCTGTTATATATTGTATTAAACGTTCCTGTGATTTATTTTATATAGGACAAACTAGTCGTATTCTGAGAGATAGGATCAGAGAACAGAACACATTTGGAATATAGAGCATAAAACTAATAAGACTGCATTATATCAACACTTCACAGATATACATTTAGGGGATATAAAATGGTTCAAATTCTGGGACATTTTAAAAATTCATCCAAACATTAGGGGAGGGAATATGGAAAAAAATATTACTTAAAAGAGAAGCTGAACTGATTTATTGTTTTAGAACTTTATATCCACAAGGAATTAATAGTGCTTTTGATTTAAATAATTTAATATAATCATAAAGACATATATTGTTACACATCACTTCTTTTATATTCTCTAATATACCATTTATCATACCCATCTTTATACACATTTTATATATGTGAATTGTAATATACATTACTATCATTTAATGTATCCTTTTTTGGATACATACAGTATATATATATATATATATATATATATATATTTGTGTATTCCAATTAACAATCGTTTTATTTGTATTGGATATCACAAAACTGCATTTGATCTATACACTCTATCTCCACATCCTAGAGAAGCTCCTTTAGTAGTAAATATCAGTGCTATACATATATATAAAAACAAATATTGCGCTGAGTTTGCCATTTCATCATTCTTTATTCTTGTTATATTTATGTTTTGTAAACTTTGTCAACACATATTATTTTTTTCACTTAATTTATCATCAACTAGCAGGTAATAAAAATATAAATATAAAAATTCACTTCATGTGTAGATAAATCACATTTTAATTATGGCATTTTAGTTATGACATTTAAATTGTCCAGCACTTTATAGGTTAAAACTATGCACAAGTAAGTTAGCTGCCTTTCTGATATAGGTGGAAACAATTCTGACACTCCTTCTTTGGTCCTATTGGGCAGATACAGTTTAACCTATCACATGGTTCATTGCATTATTTGTTCCCTATATAAGGGGATGTGTTAGTACCAGTAAGCATCTTGATAAAGGTAGCTGTGTCTACCGAAACGCGTAGAATTTTGCTTACTGTCTGTAATCTAAACTAGGGATTTATACTTGTACATGCAGGTTCATCCCCATTTCTTAAATATTTGGAATATGTGCATATGAGTAATTCTTGAAATAGAACTTGTATTCCCTTCTACTGAGCACGTTATCAGGTACATTGTTTGTTTGCCTTGAGCAAACTATTGCCTAGATTACGAGTTTTGCGTTAAGGTAAAAAAGCAGCGTTATCAGGTCCTAACACTGCTTTTTTATGCCCGCTGCTATTACGAGTCTTGCAGGTATAGGTATACCGCACACTTTTTTGGCCTTACCGCAAACCAACTTATGTAAATTTCGTAAAGACGTTTTCCTATGGGACTTCCATAGCGCCGGTATTATGAGTTTGTCCTGGGAGGCCAAAAAGTGAGCGGTACACCCTCTACCGCCAAGATTCCTAACGCATTTTAAAGTCAGTAGTTATGAGTTTTACGCTACAAAGCTGTAGCATAAAACTCATAACTAAAGTGCTAAAAAGTACACTAACACCCATAAACTACCTATTATTAACCCCTAAACCGAGGACCTCCCGCATTGCAAACACTAAAATAAAATTATTAACCCCCTAATCTGCCGCTCCGGACATCGCCGCCACTATAATAAACATATTAACCCCTAAACTGCCGCACTCCTGCATCGCAAACACCAGTTAAATATTATTAACCCCTAATCTGCCGCCCCTAACATCACCACCACCTACATTATACTTATTAACCCCTTATCAGCCGCCCCTAGCATCACCGCTACCTTCATTATACTTATTAACCCCTAATCTGCCGTCCCCAATGTCGCCGCCACTATTCTAAATTTATTAACCCTTTAAACCTGTCTAACCCTAACCCCCCTAACTTAAATATAATTAAAATATATCTAAATAAAATTCCTATCATTACCTAAATTATTCCTATTTAAAACTAAATAGTTACCTTAAAATAAACCCTAAGCTAGCTACAATATAGCTAATAGTTACATTGTAGCTAACTTAGGGTTTATTTTTATTTTACAAGCAAGTTTGTATTTATTTTAACTAGGTAGAATAGTTACTAAATAGTTATTAACTATTTAATAACTACCTAACTAAAATAAATACAAATTTACCTGTAAAATAAAACCTAACCTAACCTGATTGGAACAGCCAATAGAATGCAAGCTCAATCCTATTGGCTGATTGGATCAGCCAATAGGATTGAAGTTCAATCCTATTGGCTAATTGCATCAGCCAATAGGATTTTTTCTACCTTAATTCCGATTGGCTGATAGAATTCTATCAGCCAATCGGAATCTAAGGGACGCCATTTTGGATGACGTCACTTAAAAGTACCTTCATTCCGAAGAAGACGTAGTTTGAAGAGGATGCTCCGCGCCGGATGTCTTGAAGATGGAGCCGCTCCGTGTCTGAAGGATGAAGATAGAAGATGCCGTATGGATGAAGACTTCTGCCCGTCTGGAGAAACACTTATGCCCGTCTGGAGGACCACTTCTGTCTGCTTTGTTGAGGACATCTTGCCGCTTGGATGAAGACTTCTCCCGGTAAGTGAATCTTCGGGGGTTAGTGTTAGGATTTTTTTAAGGGTGTATTGAGTGGGTTTTATTTTTAGGTTAGGGCTTTGGGCAGCAATAGAGCTAAATGCCCTTTTAAGGGCAATGCCCATCCAAATGCCCTTTTCAGGGCAATGGGGAGCTTAGGTTTTTTTAGTTAGGGTTTTATTTGAGGGGTTGGTTGTGTGGGTGGTGGGTTTTACTGTTGTTGAGAGCTGATTTCTTTGGGGCAATGCCCAGCAAAAGGCCCTTTTAAGGGCTATTGATAATTTAGTTTAGGCTAGGGTTTTTTTTATTTTGGGGGGACTTAGGTTTAGGGTTTATTAAATTTAGAATAGTGGCGGCGACGTTGGGGGCGGCAGATTAGGGGTTAATAAGTGTAGGTAGCGGCGACATTGGGGGCGGGAGATTAGGGGTTAATAAATATAATGTAGGTGTTGGCGATGTTGGGGGCAGCAGATTAGGGGTAAATAAGTATAATGTAGGTGTCGGCGATGTTGGGGGCGACAGATTAGGGGCTAATAAATATAATGTAGGTGTTGGCGATGTTGGGGGCAGCAGATTAGGGGTTAATAAGTATAATGTAGGTGTTGGCGATGTTGGGGCCAGCAGATTAGGGGTTAATAAATATAATGTAGGTGTTGGCGATGTTGGGGGCAGCAGATTAGGGGTTAATAAGTATAATGTAGGTGTCGGCGATGTCGGGGCGGCAGATTAGAGGTTAATAAGTGTAAGATTAGGGGTGTTTAGACTCGGAGTTCATGTTAGGGTGTTAGTTGTAAACATAAATGTGTTTTCCCATAGGAATCAATGGGGCTGCGTTACTGAGTTTTACACTGCTTTGCTTTTTCTCAGCCGGCTCTCCCCATTGATGTCTATGGGGAAATCGTGCACGAGCACGTACAACCAGCTCACCGCTCACATTAAGCAGCGCTGGTATTGGAGTGCAGTGTGGAACGGAATTTTGCTCTACGCTCACTTCTTGCCTGTTAACGCCGGGTTTGTAAAAACCTGTAATACCAGCGCTGTAGGGAAGTGAGCGGTGAGAATAAACTGCATGTTAGCACTGCATCCCTCATAATGCAAGACTCGTAATCTACCCGTATATGTGTAATTCCTGCTAGACGTGAAACTTTGCTTTATATTCAACTCAAAAAAGGACTTCACTGATATCAACTGGGTCTTATCTGAGCAAACGCAGAGACTCTAATGATACAACTGAGTCTTATTTAAGCTAATACAGTTTATACATGGCTCTCAAAATGGAATAAACACACTCTTTCTACACTTGTATTGGATCTGCAACTACGGAACAAATTGGCCTCTATTGGACAAGGAACCATTTGATGAGAGACCTGTAACACGAGCTAATCAGGTCACGTGGTATGACGTCATCCTACCCATCGGGGCTTCCGATGGATTCCAAATATCCACTCTAACACTACGAACTGTGAGTTGTTTAATACGTGAATTCTATAGCTGTGCACAGCCGAAGAAACACATAGATCCAATTAGAATCTGATACTACTCACCAAGGCCTTTTATTTAAAAGGGATTTTTTCTAACAACGGACTCTCAGCTCTCATAATTGAGTGTATACTAATCCTCTGAGATTCACTTGCTGTTTGCACATGTATTACTAACGCCATATTGTTAATACATTGTATTAACCTATGTTATATTGGTGCTACTTTTTTTAAGTTTTTTTTTTAGGTCCGTTAGGATTTGTTTTTTGGAATAACTTAGATGCCGGCATCTTTTATCATTTAATTAATCATATATAGATTAGTTTTAAGATTTGTTTTTAAATAATTTGTATATAATTTATCGGATACACTCATTTGTCATATCCTATTTCATTTTTTACACATTATATTCATTTGTTTTTAACCTTAAGGGTTATCATTTTATTAAATATATATTTTGTGTCACATATCACGAGGTACTTTATACACAATTTTATCCTCAATATATTTGAGGTTTTAATCACAACCCATTTTAAATACATATATATTATTATTTATATATATATATATATATAATATTATTTTTATTCTTTTTGGTGAGCTCCCTTTCGGAGCTCTTTTTGTCCCATACCTTTTGTTTTTTGTTTGTACCCCATGATCATTTTTGAGGAATCAGTGATCCAATTAGGGACGGTTAGCAAATTCACCATTTTTGATAGCACTCACACCATCCCTCTTTTGTATCTATATCTGAAAGACTTGATCACTTATACACAGGGGTCTACATGGACTGTGACTGAGACTCTGCTACTCACAAATGACGATGGTGAAAGAGTGCATAAAACAGTTATCTATAGTAAGTAAGTTTAGATTTTTACTAGTAGAGCTATATCCCTCTGTTACTGCAAAATGCATTGCTTATTAATATTTTAGGAATAGGTTACTTACTTATAACATTTTTGCAAGCCTTTCCCTCAGCTTATTATTTACACTTAAATCTGTGTTGTCTGCGTCCGAGACAGCATGGTCATATATTTACCCTAACTAAGAGGTTATGGCTCAGACCACCCTATTTCTGAGAGCAGTGGTCAACAGTAAAGTGATTTCTTCAACTCTAATCTTCAGTCAATACCCACAACCTATAGTTAAGATCTGGAAGCGGCTCCTTTTGTGGTATTTGCATCCCCCTCATTTTATATCCCTATACAGAAACTTTAGTGCAGGGGCAATAAAATAATTACTACCTACGCTCCCCCCATTAGAGGCAGTTACATTTCAAAGTTGGGAACTAACCTTTAGCAGTCTAGGACCGTGCTACACAGTTTCTTTTTATATTTACCTAGTTTAGTAGCATCCTTACATGTCGTTGGCTGAGCCTTTCTTTTTCTTTATATTATAAAAATGAGGTTTGCCATTTGAGATCCACAAGTGATCTCCTTTGTTTGCAATTGCCTTCTTCTGGTTTAAAACTTTCTTTTATTTTTAAAGACCCAAAAGTGTCCTCCTATGTTATTTAGAAGGTCTTTAGGGTGCTTGGCATCCTATCCTTATAATGTTTACATGGTACATATGTTACTAGCCTTTTGTCTCTTATTTCCTCATTTTATTGTATGTACTCACTGTAAAACTGACATCTTTTTTCATGAGAATTTACTTATGTTGTATGCCTTGAAATGAACCTCAAATAGAAAATTAAAATATAAAAAAAAAATGTTTTACTATTATCAAATTGTACTTGTTTATCTTTTGTTGAAAACTTGTCAATAACACTATATGGCAGCTAGTTTGTTTTGTTCTCATGATATCCTTTGTTGAAAAGGATACTTTGGTAGATTTAGGAGCTGCTGATTGGTGGCTGCACATATATGTCTCATCTTATTGTCTCACCCAGTGCATTCAGCTAGCTCCCAGTAGTGCATTGCTGCTTCTTCAAAAAAGGATACCTAGGAACAATAGCACCTTAGGAAGCAAGTGCAGCATTAAATTGGTCTGAATGCGTCGATATTAAGACAGGTATCACATAAAAAAGGAGGGATACCTCATCCAAATTACAATAAACACACTTAATATTTGTAGAGAGGTGTTCAGAAATTCAGGGCCGGATTGAGCTGCGGGATACCGGGAAAAATCCCGGTGGGCCGGCAGCTGCACAGGGCCGGATTGGGCCACCACATAGGCAAGAAAGTTAGTAGGTTCAACTACAAGCAGCTCAGCTGCAGACAGATGCAGCGGCCGCAGCCGGGAAATGCAAGTGTGAGAGTCAGGGGGCGAAGCGGACCTATGTGGATTGCGCCTTCTCTGAGCCACATGCAGAAGACGCTGTGCGAGTAAAATTTATTTACTCCATCCTCAGGATGGCTCCCCGCCCGCTTCTTCCCGCTCTGTGCCTCATACACACCGGCCTCATCCTGCTCGGTGGGACCCAATCAGCTTCCCGGACCCGCAAGCGGACATGTGAGTACCACTTGAGGCACGGTTCTGATACCGGGGATATAGCTGCGGCTGTACCCGGTGCCTAAAACACCTGTAACCAGTTAATGTTGCGGCTACAGATCTAATACTGGAGTCTGCCTGATATACTGAGGTACAGCGGTAATACTACTAGAGAGATTTCTGTGGAAAATCCTGGGGTGTATCTATATTTTTGTGGATCCCTGGGTTATATCATTATCTCTTATAGTGGGGGTGCCTTGGGGTGGGTACATCTGTTATACAGTAGGTATACATAGGATAAAATAGATTTTTAGCCTAATATTTAGTGCATGGGGTACACTATAATATAATGGGATATAGCTTTATTAACAGGACTGTTATATCTAATACACATGAACTTGCTAAAATACAGGTGTTACTGGTATACAGTTATATGGTATTATCCAGGTTTATAGCAGGATATGGGTATTTTTTTTAGTTGATGAACCTAGAATTTAGCTAAAACTGTGTGTTTATATCTGACTTAATACACAGCTCTTCTACCACATGGTACCTTGTTACTGGCACAGCAATGTTAAAAGTAAGAATTATATTCTAATACAGAGGCTATGCTAACAGCTGTATTACCTGGGTTGCAGCTGCTATTGTGAGGGAATTTTGGGATACCTGGAAAACAGCTTTATTACTGAGATTACAGCAGGACTAATAAAGTAATACATCTCCAGTAGTAGGGATGCAATAGTCCTAATACTGAGAACACAGCCAGTTACCTTAACACTAATGCTGAGGGACCCCTTAGCTCTAATGTATGGGATACAGCAGCTCTAATGCTGGGGATGAGGGCATTACGCAGGTTATACAATAGCTAAAAAATCTGGTGTGAAATATTAATACTAAATGGTACAATTGGAATAAATAAAGAAAAAGAGCTTTTATTAGGGCTCAGCTCTTCTATAATAATAGGGAGATGACTGTAATAAGTGGGATTGTATTCTTGGCGTATGCTTCTGATACTAAGAAGAGTTAATATGAGGAATGGTAATGGTTGGGATATTGCACAGATATGAGAAATCTTAACTATTGCTCACTGCATATGCTTTAACATAGCAGATTTCACTTGGTGCCAGACTGTCAATGCAATCCTTCTGTTAACCCTGTAATGGCCTTGCATGTTCTGTACACTTTTCTGTGAGGAGACAAAAGAGTGCACAATGTTATTGTTATACGTGTTATTTTTTTATGGTACATTGAAATTGTCAGAAAATTATGCATTTAAAACTGTATAGCACAAGGCAACATTACACAGTGTGAGGTGAGGGAAGGTGTCTTTACATTGCTGGGGAGATTGGGCAGGAGGGGGGGCTGCGTTGGAGGGGGTGGGGCTAAGATGAAGGGGTGGGGCTGACTCAGAGGGGGCGGGGCTGGTCTGGTCTATAAAACATTTCCAGGGCCGGTCTGATTTTCCAGTCCGGTCCTGCAATTTCTGCTTCCACAGTAGGATTAGTGACAGATTCAGAAGATTCCATAGTTAATAATATGAGAGCACAACCACGCAGGCATTTTCACACACACCTGTGCGCCCTCACTCATGCAATGATGCGTGTACCCGTGCGCTCACATGCAGCCAGAAAAATAAAGGTACTTTTACATTTATAATATATTAAAAAAAGAAATACCCAGGAAGTTAAAAATAAAATGTCTCAGAAATAGAGCCCCTTATATTATAGGTTTAAAGAATTGTTAACGTTTTAAAATTAAATATATCACTAACCTATAACACTCTCCTACTATGCTTGATAGCATGAAAACCAGTTAACTGTAGACCCTATAGGAAGAGGCAAAAGACAAGTCCCTGCGACATCCTTGGGAGGATAGTTACTTAAATTTTCATGGGAAAGAAAAAATAAGGCACACACTGAACTCCTTAAACTATAGATTATAAAAAAGGAAGCGCCAACCAAGGCTAAAGTATCAGATTAACAAATTGAGTATCAAATAATCAGAATAAATATACATTTAATAACATATAGAATTAGGGTACCCTATACATATAAAATGTAATATTTTTATATGTATAGGGTACCCTAATTCTATATGTTATTAAATGTATATTTATTCTGATTATTTGATACTCAATTTGTTAATCTGATACTTTAGCCTTGGTTGGCGCTTCCTTTTTTATAATCTATAGCTATTCTTTGAGTTTTAGGGATCTCACTTTGGGAGCTTGTATCGTTTGAGTGTTGGCGCTGTATATATACTTTATTAAACGCCTTAAACTACCCTCTTGACAAACACTGCACTCTGAGAGGAAATGGGCCTAAACTCAGTCTGATAACCCCTCACAATGAAGAAATCATCTGCACATCTCCATTCTTCATATTCCTTGAGCTGAGGCAAATATAAGACTAACTACTATGGATGTGGGAGGGGTTTTATAGAGTTATTGGGGCTTGGGAATCTTTGCCTCTTCCTAGTGACAGGGAAGGTAATTCCCAGGAGTAGTGGATCGTGGACTCTTACCACCTTTATGAAAGACTCAGTCAGCCATCATCAGTACTGTTTTACTTTCATTTTTTGCTTTAGGGAAAACTAAACATTCCCCCTTGAAAAGTATGTGAAACCAATTTCTTATAGTTTTAATTAATTTATATGCAATTTGAGTAGCTTTACCAATTCAATCACCAGCCCTTCTAATTGTTTGGAATGTCTAATAAATGAAGAAAACTGTTTTCATACAATGAATATGATTTTGAATGGGTTTACTGACTTAAAAGAGTAATATTTAATCATATTTTTAAATCTGAACACAAGTGCTATAAATAAACTCAGAAATTAAAAAACAATATATTCATATATTAGCTCATATTTCTTGACTACATTCATCAATGAAAAAAACAACTCTCCATTGGAAATAACTCATAATTCCCCTTTTACCTATTTTAAATTGAGAACCTTTGACTATGTTACTCATTTTTAGTGAATGTCCAAAATATCTAATAACGAAAGAAAGTGATGACGCTTGGTAAATGTTGAGATGTGAGACAAAAAATAAGCTGTATTTTTTTTTATTTCCAATTATCCTGGTTATTGCTACTAATTATCATATATTGACCAATGAATTGATATTTAAAGGAATGAAATCAAAGGAGGGAAATGAGTGAAGCAAACAAAACCTGCTGCATGTGTTTTTTAATTTTGGGAGAGAACTGCATGTAAGGTTTTTCTTCCAAATCTTGCTTCTGCAGACCGTTAAACATCCAGTTTATAATAAAATACCAAGGTATGTAGCGAGGGGGCGGAGCCTGACCATGCAGGAACATGGATGCGTAGATCGCTAGCTCCGATTCAACATCTGTCCATCACATCACTTAAAGCTATGCTAAAATAATGTTATAGCCAGAATAACCTTTCCTAATACTTTAAGAACAGACTGGGTCTAAAACCGGACGAACCTACAGCTGTCTTAAGATGGATCCGCTAACAGCTCATAGACCGTAATTACAAAGTGTGACACAACTAAGTCTGCATAGACACAAATGAAGAAGCAGGAACTTTCATACCACCTTTCTTCAAACCGCATCCGCTATGCATAAGCAATCCTCCTGAAAACAACTCAACAGATTTTGGTGCAAACGCACATGTATTTATAGCTATTGAGTTCCGACAGCATTTTGGACTACGCAACACCTAGGTCTCATCTGCGGCCTAGGTCACATGGAGACCTGCAAGAAAGCGTGAGTACTATCTGGAAATCACATATATAGAAGAAATAACACAAAAGGGGTATACATAAATGCCTTATAGAAGAAATAAAATATAACTTATAGACACTCTTCAGTTGAGCATAATTCACTGCGACCAGGATTGAATATAGTAAAAGAAAATATATTCAACACCCCTCTGATATAAATGCAATTTTAGATCACATAGTGTGAGAGGAAGATAATTTTATTTTTCATATTCTCCACAATCCTAGTAATAGAACATTTGATAGAGGAACAAACCTTTGGATCTGAAAATTAACATTCAAGAGAAAAAGCTACAAGCTACTAACAAATACGCAACTGATAAAAAGAGGCAAATACATCTCTACAAAATGGCATCTAAAAGACTTACTAAAGGGGACAGAAACAACAAAACCCTAACCCAAACAGGCACCTTAAACACCTTCTTCTCTACACAAGAACAAATCTCTACAGGATAAAGTGGAGGACCTGGAGAATCGAGGAAGACGCAATAATCTAAGAATTCGAGGTATATCGTAAGAAATAGAACCAACTAACCAGCCCTTGTATGTAAAGATTGGGAGCTTCGCCTCCAATTTTAGTACAATGGTGAAGCTTTTTTTTTTTTGACAAATAAAGCTGGTTTTAAAAAAATAAAAAAAATAAAGGTATGTAGCAACTTTCAATGTACTGCTTGACAAAGTTCTGAGAGGCATCTGCTTCAGTTACTCATGAGTTAAATACTTAAATGGAAAAAACTACTGGAACAGGAACATTTATGGACCGGTAGCATGACAAATGGCAGATTTAACTCCATCTAGTCTTTGGTGTTTACAACTTAAATTTGAAGTTGACGACAACATCCAGGTTGCGTACTATATTTTTCTATAGCCAGAAGGTCAGCAGAACAACTACGTGTGATTTATGGAATAGAGGTAACAATTCCAGAACAGTTCTGAGAACAATGTTATCATCTTGATAAATCAGATATGCTTGACTGAAAAAGTTTGTAGTTCAGAAACCCCTATAGTAGTGGCAACTGCAAACAAAAATTATTTTTTTAAGAGTAAAATTATCTAATGATGTGTGCCTACATTGTTCTAATAGTTCTGTAAAAAAGCATAAAAAAACTTTGAAGATGCATATGATCTGATTTTTGGTTGGATTCAAAGTGTGAAATAATTGAATATACCAGATCTAATAACATAATCATGTAATAGATTCTTTCCTGGCCTGAAGAAATGTCTTAAAGGGACAGTCTACACCACAATTTTTATTGTTTTAAAAGATAGATAATCTCTTTATTACCCATTCCTTAGTTTTGGATAACCAACACAGTTATATAAATACACTTTTTACCTATGTGATTATCTTGTATCCAAGCCTCTGAAAACTGCCCCCTTATTTCAGTTCTTTTGACAGACATGCATTTAGCCAATCGGTGCTGGCTCATAGGAACTCTACGTGCGTTAGCACAGTGTTATCTATATGACACACATGAACTAACACCCTCTAGTGGTGGAAAACTGTCAAAATGCCCAGAGAGAAGAGGTGGCCTTCAAGGGCTTAGAAATTAGCATATGAACCTCCTAGGTTTAGCTTTCAACTAAGAATACCAAAGGACAAAGCAAAATTGGTGATAAAAGTAAATTGGAAAATTGTATAAAATTACATGCCCTATCTGAATCATGAAAGTTTATTTTGGACTAGACTGTCCCTTTAATGATTTAATTACGAATATCTAAGAGCATAAAGGTACTAAGTTATGAGTAATGTTGATTGTTACTTTGTTTCACAAATGCAGAAGGTGGATTTGAAGCTGAAATCGGGAACAAGCCTAAATCTGTAGCTGTATAAGCCTGGAATATTCCAGGTTACAATTCCAAAGGTCAGCAACTAGGTAATCTGCCCAGAACAAGCAACTCAGCAAAGGGGCAGTTAAGAGTCCAGGAAACAAGCCAGGGTCATAACAAGATAGCAAAATAAAAGAAAGAAAGATGGCGCTTACCGGTAAAAGGGGTCCGTGTATAGGAGCAGCATTAGCTTCAGGAACAGCACCGGTCATATAGATAGGGAGATCAGGAACAAGAGAAAAAGATCATCACTAACAAATAAGAAAGCTCCAAATTGCACTTTCAATGGCCTTTTTATAACTTTCGGTACCAGCATTCTGCTGCAAGCTCTTTTCCAACGCCGGGGTCACAAATAACTTCCATACAGGTCTCACAGCCTGAAGTATATTTAGCACTACTGCAGCTAAGCCTGTATCACCTTTAGCACAACCAGAATAGGGAACAACTGTGCTAAGTCTGAAAGCTCATACAGGCACAGCACTGACCATAGCACACCATAAGGTCTCAATAGCACTGCTGCTTGCATCCATTTTAGCACGGCTAAGGCACAGGTTGAAGAACGCCTTTGAGCCTGACAAACTGTGGAATTCTTGTCCACTCGGCACCCATGTCATTAAGTTAAGATGTCCCAAACCAGGATGATTCACTGGCCTCATTGTGCAGAACACATGGAACCATTGGCAGGTACCATAGAGGTTCCAAGGTCAGGTAATTTGGTAATGGAACCCATGGCTTTCTTGGTGAAAAAGTCAAGATTGCTATGATCCTCGTTTTTGTTTGTAGTATTCTGAATTAACAACCTTGGAATCAGGGAGATTGGTGGGTAAACATAACCAAGTTTAAACCTATTTACCAATGTGTACACTCCCTGAGAGAGGGGTGGCAGGTATCTGGTTAAGAGGGTTTCTATTTGGATGTTACTTGGACAGGGCATGATATCTATTTCTGGCAAGACCCACTCTTCTGTTATCTGAATAAGACATAATTTGAGTCAGCAGTATACTTGTTGAATGTTGACTCTCTGAGGTTTTGTGCACCTCATAGAAACACTACTGTAAACAGTCCACATTGACCAATGGCCATAAAAAAAAATGTTATAAAAGTCTAAGGCATTTTGTTCGTCCTTGAACATGAAAGTACAATATAGCCGTTTTGTTGTCTGTGAACACTTTGGCTGACTTGCCTTTCAGGTTGTGCTAAAAAGTATCTCTATCTAGATGTATGGCTCAAATCTCGAGAATATTTTATTATTTGGCCTCTTCTAGACTTTAAGAATCTTGAGTATACCAAAGTTTGCACATAGCTATTTGTGCTTGAGTCAGTGATAAGATGAAAATAGCTCCCTTTGAAAAGAGAAGAGGTTCTTTCTGTCCATGAATAGGTTGGATGCTGCTTTTAAACTATCTGAGAATGAGATTTGATGGTGAGAAAGGCAATATTGGTCTTCCCTTATGAAAGAAAGAGTTGAGAAGCCATGAGGTGCCATCTTGTTAAATTGAATAAGTGAATAGAACATTCCACAGAACTTATATCCATGTTCCGACTTAAAAGGTCAAAGGTAGTAGACTGTATGAGTCAAATCAATAATATTTGTGTTGTGCAGAAGACACAAATTATTTTAGTCTGTTTTCATTTCTGCCAGCCCCTCCGCAAAAAAAAAATGTTAGAACACTTCTGTCCAAATTGATAAGTCATCCATTTTATATAAGGAACAGCACTCAGCAATTGCTTGTTTCCCTGATCATGCTATCAAAAGAATATCAAAATAAAAAGAATAGTTTGAGTGCCATTTAGATAACAATGTGCTCACTCCCGTGGAGTTATTTATTAGTCAGCACTGATTGGCTAACAGTATGCAGAGGCTTAGATACAAGGTAATCACACAGGTAAAAAGTATATTAATAAAAACTTGTTGGCAGGGCCGCCATCAGGGGGGAAAAGGGGTCACTCCTCTCAGGGGCCCACTGGGCCAGGGGGCCCCATGAGGCAAGCACAACTACTATTATTTTTTTTTGGCAGCCACCAGAGGGCACTACAGCAGAGTGCTATTGAGCGTGGAAAATGTAATTACTAGATTGTAAGTTCCCATGGGAATAGGGCCCTCAATTCCCCCTGTATTTGTCTGTAAAATTTTGTCTTTTATTGTATTGTTTCTCTAATGTACTTTTATCCTTGTACTCATGGGCAGCGCTGCGGAATCTGTTGGCACTTTATAAATAAAGAATAATAATAATTACAAGGAGTAAAGCATTAGCATTTGAGAGGATTTCTGAGTGTGCACTAAACCACTATGCACAGTGTGAGACAGACTTGGCACTTCAGTCTGTACAGTGTGTGCCTGAGTCAGGCGGCAGATCACTTTCATTTGCAGAGGAGGTAGGACTTACTTAGTAAATGTTTTTTATTTCTTTGTGCAATGTCGGATTGTAACTTCAGTGGGGCAGGAGCGTATTTGATTATTTGACAATGTTGTAGAAATTCTATATTTAAAACCATGCAGAAATGTTTCCTCCTCAATACACAAATGGTAGGTGCCCTTTTGGCAGATATTTATATATATATATATATATATATATATATATATATATATATATATATATATATATATATATATATATTACATTCCAGTTTACTGCCCCTTTATGCAAGGACTTTCCAGATGCCGGGTTGCATTTCGTCTAAAATTTTTACATCTGCATAAAATGTTATACTCTCAGGCTAAGATTGCTCAGTGTTTGAAATGAGTCAGGTTAAATTAACACTGTTCAGTTTACACTACAGCTGACTTAATTTTGAAATACCTACAAACAAGCTTAAATCCTGCATTTAACCAGATCTAATGATATGAGACTGAGTACCACAACTTATCGTTCCACCAAGACCATATAGAGTATAGAAGTTTCAAAATCCATAAGTACAGCTGACAGATGGGAACATTTGTACACCAGATTTAAAATGGGGGTGGGGGAAACCCCAAACATAATTCAACCTTTTCTTCATCTACCCATTCTGACAGATCATTAATGTACACTTTTGAATTCACAAAAGTATTTTTGTTTGCACATTTACAAATATGATTCTTTAAAAAGTGATCTCTTAATTTCTGCTATTTTTTTATCATGCATGTTAAACACTGTTGATTTAGGGGATGGTGTGTGTGGTTAATGTAGGTATGTTTGTGTGTGTGTGTTCTGTGGATGTCTCTGTGAGGGTGGGTGTGTTTTTTGTAGGTGTCTCTGTGAGGGTGTGTGTGTATTAGGGCTGCATGACTAATCGCATGATGCAATTAATCGTAATTTTAAATTGCCGCAATTTCAAATTGCGGGAGTATGCAATTTTTTTATAAATAATTATTCTCCGATTTTTAAAAAAAATAATAATTCTCAGATGTGGCTGTACTGCATTGATTTGTATGTTATTTCTTGCAAACCAGCTCCATCTAGTGGTTGCTTTTAGCACACATTTGTAAATTGGCTGTTTTACTTTCACTTTCTACAAACGTGTTCTGTTTGTGATCTCAGTAGCAGCCGGTCAATCTATGTCTAAAAACAGAGTCCATGCAGGAGAGTGAAGAGGAGGGAAAGCCACTTACTTATATTTCCCCCTAGGGACGTCTGCAGTCTGAAACTTAGGGTATGTAATCATTATGGAACCTCCCACACAATCTCCTGCTCTCTGAGAAACGGCTCAAATACATAGCAGATGCAGTTATCCCCACGGCTGCCAAAAAGGCTAAAACTGGGTTAACTGCATCTACAATGTATTTGATATCAGCAAGGCACAGCATTTCTGAAGGGAGCAGCCCCCCACCCCTACTGCTATATGCCTGTAATGGATTCCTGGACAGGAGCAGGGCTCATTATCAGTCAAGATAAAATGTTTTAAAAAAGAAGAAAACAAATATATATATATATATATATATATATATATATATATATATATATATATATATATATATATATATACACACAAGAACAAAAAGGTGGAAAGTCAGGGGAATGAATCCAATAACTAGCCCTATTAGCGCTTCTTATGAGTGTATTTTGCACCTATTATTGAAAGGTGCAGGTGTAGTAAAATATGTCAAATATCCTCTATTTTAAGAAAAGCAGCATGTCCTATACAAAAAAGGGGGTCCCTCAAACCTTTTAAACAAAATAAAAAATACAAAAGAGCAACAGGATGGCACTAGAAAAATGGGATAAATGCCTTTATCCCATTTTTCTAGCGCCATCCTGTTGCTCTTTCGTATTTTATATATATATATATACACACACATATATATGTGTGTGTGTGTGATTGTATATGTATTTGTGTGTGTGTGTGTGTGTATATATATATATATATATATATATATATAAAATGTTTTTTATTTCTTTGTGCAATTTCGGATTGTAACAGTGTGGTAGTAGTTGTATGGTGGGGTCAGGGGTCCATAAAAACACATTTTTATAAGCAATATGCAGCAGTGTATTTATAATTATTTGACAATGCTGTAGAAATTCTATATTTAAAGCCATGCAGAAATGTTTCCTCCTCAATACACAAATGGTAGGTGCCCTTTTGGCAGATATGAGTTTATATGAGTTTTTTTATTAATATATATATATATATATATATTACATTCCAGTTTACTGCCCCTTTATGCAATGACTTTCCAGATGCAAGGAGGCATTTTATCTAAGATTTTACATCTGCATAAAATGTTATACTCTCAGACTAAGATTGCTCAGTGTTTTAAATGAGACAGGTTAACTTAACACTGTTCAGTTTATACTACAGCTGACTTAATTTTGAAATACATACAAACAAGCCTAAATCCTGCATTTAACCAGATCTAATGGTATGAGACTGAGTACCACAGCTTATGGTTCCACCAAGACCATATATAGAGTACAGCATTTTCAAAATCCATAAGTACAGCTGACAGATGGGAACATGTGTACACCATATCTGAAGTGGTGCTCTTGGTTGGGGAAAAAAGCCAAACATATGTCAACCTTTCAAAAGTACTTTTCTTAATCTAGCCATCTACCCAGATCATTAATGTACAATTTTGAATTCACAGAATTATTTTTGTTTAAACTTTTACAATTATGATTCTTTAAAAAAGTGATCTCTTAATTTCTGCATTTTTTTTTATCATGCATGTCACACACTGTTGATTTAGGGGATGCAATGTGCAGACATTTTACCTCCTGTGTGTTTCTGTAGGTGTCTGTGTTTATGTCTTTGTGCTTTTGTTTGTGTCTCTATGAGTGTGTATGTATTTTTTTTCAGTGGGTCTCTCTGTGAGGGTGGGTGTATGTCTTTGTGCTTTTTCTATGGGTGTCTCTGTGAGGGTGTGTGTATGTATGTCTTTGTGTATTTTCTCTGGATGCCTCTGTGAGGGTGGGTGTGTATGTCTTTGTGTGTTTTCTGTGGATGTCTCTGTGAGGGTGTGTGCATATGTCTGTGTGTTTTCTGTGGGTATCTGTATGTCTGTGCATTTTCTGTGGGTGTCTCTGTGAGAGTGTGTGTATGTCTTTGTGTGTTTTATGTGGTGGTCTCTCTGTGTGTGTATGTCTTTGTGTGTTTTCTGAGGCTCTCTCTGTCGGTGTTTCCTTGGGTGTATGTGCAAGTTTGTGTTTGAGTTTGTGTGTGTGTGTGTCCATTGTCTGTTCATTTTTAGGACATTTGACCTTACTACTGATTATTCACATCTTTCTATAGACTTTGAGACTGAGACCTTTCCAGAAGTCACCAATCCACCATTTAACCTTTCAATTATTTTTTCGGCAGTTCAGGGCCCTTCCTTTCAGCCACTGTATGCTCGTGTCATTATTTAGTTGGCATCTTCCTTGACAAAAAGATAATCAGAATTCCATATTTTGTTTTGTAAATCTCCTTTTTTGACAAAACTGTATTCTACCTCATTACTTGTGAGGTCAATGTAAACAAGTGCTGAGTGTCTGTTTGGGTGTCTGAGATTGTTTGTGTGTTTCTTTGCGTGTCTGCTAGAGTGTCTATATGTGAATCCTTATGTGTGTCTGTGTGTTTGTGTGTTACTACCTTTACAACATTTCCAAGTTTGACTTCACTTAACAATAAAGTGCATATACATTTTATTCACTTGGTCCAAAATTGCACATGTCAAAGGGGGGACGGGGGGGGGGGGGGGCTGATCAATGGTTAAGTCAGGGGCCCCAAAATTTCTAGTGGCGGCCCTGGTTGTGTGCATATGTCTCTGTGTTTTCTGTTGGTATCTCTGTGAGGCTGTGTGTGTGCATTTTCTGTGGGTGTCTCTGTGAGTATGTGTGTATGTCTTTGTGTTTTGTCTGTGGATGTCTCAGTGAGGGTGTATTTGTGTGTGTATGTATGTCTGTGTGTTTTCGATGGGTGTTTCTGTAAGGGTGTGTGCATATGTCTGTGTTTTCTGTGGGTGTCTCTCTCTGTGTGTATGTCTGTGTGTTTTCTGTGGGTGTCTGTGAGTGTGTATGTCTTTGTGTGTTTTCTGAGGCTGTCTCTGTGGGTGTTTCCTTGGGTGTATGTGCAAGTATGAGTTTGCGTGTGTGTCCATTTTCTGTTCCTTTTTAGGACATTTTGACCTTACTACTGATTATTCACATCTTTCTACAGACTTTGAGACTAATGAGACCTTTCCGCAGGGATAGGCAAGGTGTCCGTACACGGAAACTGGTGTCTGTGACCGGCACTTGCTGTGTCCGCTGCCCGTTTTGTGGTGGGGAGGGACTCTGGATGAATAGAATCCTCCTTGACACATGCGGGCCATGTTTCGCAGGGTTGGGGCAGCGCCCGTGTGAGGAAGCCACTCAGTAGCGGGAAAATGCTCTGAGTGAGACGAGAGAGGGACGATTCAAGAAGCAAGCTGCCATTGCACTGTGTTTCTGTATATGCAAAGGAAAAGCATACAAAAGCAGTGCACTTTAACAGGCAGCAACCTGAGATCTAGTGCTGATTATAAGGAAGCCATAGTGGTAATTTTAGCTTGTGTCCTGCTTTTGCCCATCTCTAGTTTACCATGTTTTAAATGTATTCCAATTTTAATTTCTTCAGTTGAAGACAATAGCTATTCTGATATCCCAGACTGTCATGATATATAAATACTCAATACTATTTTGTCATTTTGGCTACGTACATTTTAATTTAAAATGCATAATATTTATAAATTCAGGAGAATAGCTAAGAAAACCATAGTTTGATTTGTAGAAAAAAAAATAATGGAAAACTACTATACATTTTAAAAAAATGTTGTTTCATGTTTTTATCATATACAAGTTACAGTTTTGTCTGTTTTTTTATTTATTTTTAACTAGTTCTAAAGTCCGTGTCCCCCCTCTCTTTTGCTATCTCTATCCCCCCTCTTTTGCGATATCTATCCCCCCTCTTTTGCTCTCTCTATCCTCCCTCTTTTGCTCTCTCTATCCCCCCTCTTTTGCTCTCTCTCTATCCCACGTCACGCCTGATCAGCCCCAGATGCCTGGTCAGTCTGTTGAATGCCAAGTGTGTTTGTCATTGCGCAGTCTCTACTGCGCATGACAGCTACGGACAAACACACTTGGCCTTTTATATTATAGGACTAGTCCTAAAGCCCGTTCACACGGGCCATTTCTTGCAGTACAGCGGTACCACCCCTTGCTTTCTCTCTCTCCCCCCTCTCTTTTGTTCTCTCTCTCCCCCCTCTCTTTTGCTCTCTCTCCCCCCTCTCTTTTGCTCTCTCTCTCTCCCCCCTCTCTTTTGTTCTCTCTCTCCCCCTTCTCTTTTCCTCCCTCTTTTGCGCTCTCTCTCCCTCTCTCTCTTTTGCTCTCTCTCTCCCTCTCTCTTTTGCTCTCTCTATCCCCCCTATTTTGCTCTCTCCCCCCTCTCTTATGCTCTCTCTCCCCTCTCTTTTGCTCTCTTTCCCCCACTCTCTTTTGCGCTCTCTCTCCCCCCTCTTTTGCGCTCTCCCCCTCTCGTTTGCTCTCTCTCTCTCCCCTCTCGTTCCTCCCTCTCTTATGCTCTCTCTCTCCCTCCTCTCTTTTGCTTTCTCTCTCCCTCTCTTTATCTCTCCTCTTTTGCTCTCCCTCCCCCCTCTCTTTTGCTATCTCTATCCCCCCTCATTTGCGATATCTATCCCCCCTCTTTTGCTCTCTCTATCCTCCCTCTTTTGCTCTCTCTATCCCCCCTCTTTTGCTCTCTCTCTATCCCACGTCACGCCTGATCAGCCCCAGATGCCTGGTCAGTCTGTTGAATGCCAAGTGTGTTTGTCATTGCGCAGTCTCTACTGCGCATGACAGCTACGGACAAACACACTTGGCCTTTTATATTATAGGACTAGTCCTAAAGCCCGTTCACACGGGCCATTTCTTGCAGTACAGTGGTCCCACCCCTTGCGTTCTCTCCCTCCCACTCTCTTTTGCTTTCTCTCTCTCCCCCTCTCTTTTGAGCTCTCTCTCTCCCCCCTCTCTTTTGCGCTCTCTTTCCCCCCTCTCTTTTGCACTCTCTCTCTCTCTCTCTCTCTCTCCTCTCTCTCCCCTCTCTCTCTCTCCCCCTGTGTCTCTCTCTCTCTCCTCCCCCTCTCTCTCTCTCTCTCTCTCTCCCTCCTCTCTCTCCCCTCTCTCTCTCTCCCCTCTCTCTCTCTCCCTTCCTCTCTCTCTCCCTTCCTCTCTCTCTCCCTCCTCTCTCTCTCTCCTCTCTCTCTCTCCCCTCTCTCTCTCCCCTCTCTCTCTCCCTCCCTCTCTCCTCTCTCTCTCTCTCTCTCCTCTCTCTCTCTCCCCTCTCTCTCTCCCCTCTCTCTCTCTCCCCTCTCTCTCTCCCTCTCTCCTCTCTCTCCTCTCTCTCCCCTCTCTCTCTCTCCCCCCGTCTCCCTCTCTCTCTCCCCTCTCTCTCTCCCTCCTCTCTATCTCCCCTCTCTCTCTCTCTCTCTCCCCTCTCTCTCTCCTCTCTCTCCCCCCCTCTCTCTCTCCTCTCTCTATCTCCTCTCTCTCCCTCCTCTCTCCCCTCTCTCTCTCTCTCTCCTCTCTCTCTCCCTCCTCTCTCTCTCCTCTCTCTCTCCTCTCTCTCCCTCCTCTCTCTATCCCCTCTCTCTCTCTCTCCTCTCTCTCTCTCCCTCCTCTCTCTCCATCCTCTCACTCTCTCCTCTCTCTCCCCCCCTCTCTCTCTCCTCTCTCTATCCCCTCTCTCTCTCTCTCTCTCTCCCCTCTCTCTCTCTCTCTCCCCTCTCTCTCCCCTCTCTCTCTCTCTCTACCCCCTCTCTCTCCCCCCCTCTCTCTCCCCCATCTCTCTCTCTCTCCCCTCTCTCTCTTTCTCCCCTCTTGATCTCTCTCCCTGCTCTCCCCTCTTTTGAGCTGTTTGAGCTCTCTCCACGGCCTTTCACGGCCCTGACCCCGCCCCTTCACGGGTCTTCACGCTAGGCCACGCCCCCTCCATGCTCATCCACGCCCCCACACATGCTCTGCCACGCCCACTTCTTCTTACGGCAGTCGGCAGATCAGGTAGGGAATCCAAGGCCAGGTGTGTTTGTCCTCGTGCTGTCTCTACTGCGCATGACAGCTTTGGTCAAACACACTTGGACTTTTATAATATAGGATAATTAAATTTAAGAAACTTAACAGGTCACAAAGAGGCCAGCATTCTATGACACTTTAATTTTTGTTACTGTATTCTTTATGCCCTAAAGCCAACAAAATGGTGATATTTTCTTTAAACCTTTCTTGCACCACACCCAATATATTATATGATCCAGTTAGACACTAAACCCAATTTTTTCTTTCTTTCATGATTCAGATAGGGCATGCAATTTTAAGCAACTTTCTAATTTATTCCTATTATCAGTGAAAAAGGGTGTGTGTACAAGCGCTAAGGTAATCCCCAAGCTGTATCCAAACAGAGATCCTAACCAACCTCCAAAAAATATGCACAAGTAGTAAGAAGTGAATACAGCGCCAACAAGAGGCCAAGGGATAAATATACTCACAGAGAGATAAAAGAAGATTATTTAATGAACCATGTTAAAAAGCATCAGTAATAAAAGACTATATATAAAAAATGTAAAAAGCACATATAAATAAAATTACAAATACAGGAATATCTTACAGAAGCGGCTCAAAGGGCCAAAGCTGATAATTACAATAAAAACAGAGGTAATAACAGGTGATCAGTGTGAGTGGTACACCAGAATAAGAGTTTATACTGATAAAACAGAATTAGCCTAAGTACAACTGTAGCAAGTGCATCAAGCAAAAAACTAATAAACAATAATACAAACAATAGTGTTCAAAATTAGTGTTACAAAAATAGTGTTCCAAAAAATAGAAAAATGCACTGCAGTGCAAAAAAAGGGGGGTAGCAAAATAATTGTATAGATACAATCAAATAGTGAGTGAGTGCAAATGGATATAAAAATGCTAGCTATTTAATCCAGTGAGGTTAAGATATAATTAAATAAAATACACAATATGCAATAACATAACAAATAAAATACACAATATGCAATAACATAAAAAATAAAATATAAAATATAATCCAAAAAAGTATTCAAAAAGTTGATCAACAAATGTTAGTGAAGAACAAAAATAAGTCAATCAAAACAAAAAAATGGAAAAAATGGGTGATGAAAAGCAAGGTGAAAGTGAGGAAATTGATTCCTTCCAATGTTAGTTACTTTAACAGATCCAAATTCCTGAGTGTGGTTGCTGAAGTAGCTGATTGGATCCTAGCACCTGTCAGCTGCTCCTATGGTATCCTAAAAAGTGTCCCTGTAAAAAAAGAAATTCACAACATAGTGTATCCAATATGAGAATGAAGTAAAGATTAAAGTAATGCTTACCAATATGTCAACGCGTTTCTGCCCTCAAAAAAGGGCCTTTCTCAAGACTAGTCTTGAGAAAGGCCCTTTTTTGAGGGCAGAAACGCGTTGACATATTGGTAAGCATTACTTTAATCTTTACTTCATTCTCATATTGGATACACTATGTTGTGAATTTCTTTTTTTACAGGGACACTTTTTAGGATACCATAGGAGCAGCTGACAGGTGCTAGGATCCAATCAGCTACTTCAGCAACCACACTCAGGAATTTGGATCTGTTAAAGTAACTAACATTGGAAGGAATCAATTTCCTCACTTTCACCTTGCTTTTCATCACCCATTTTTTCCATTTTTTTGTTTTGATTGACTTATTTTTGTTCTTCACTAACATTTGTTGATCAACTTTTTGAATACTTTTTTGGATTATATTTTATATTTTATTTTTTATGTTATTGCATATTGTGTATTTTATTTTTTATGTTATTGCATATTGTGTATTTTATTTGTTATGTTATTGCATATTGTGTATTTTATTTAATTATATCTTAACCTCACTGGATTAAGTAGCTAGCATTTTTATATCCATTTGCACTCACTCACTATTTGATTGTATCTATACAATTATTTTGCTACCCCCCTTTTTTTGCACTGCAGTGCATTTTTCTATTTTTTGGAACACTATTTTTGTAACACTAATTTTGAACACTATTGTTTGTATTATTGTTTATTAGTTTTTTGCTTGATGCACTTGCTACAGTTGCACTTAGGCTAATTCTGTTTTATTAGTATACACTCTTATTCTGGTGTACCACTCACACTGATCACCTGTTATTACCTCTGTTTTTATTGTAATTATCAGCTTTGGCCCTTTGAGCCGCTTCTGTAAGATATTCCTGTATTTGTAATTTTATTTATATGTGCTTTTTACATTTTTTATATATAGTCTTTTATTACTGATGCTTTTTAACATGGTTCATTAAATAATCTTCTTTTATCTCTCTGTGAGTATATTTATCCCTTGGCCTCTTGTTGGCGCTGTATTCACTTCTTACTACTTATTCCTATTATCAATTTATCTTTGTTATCTTTGTATCGTTATTTGAAAAAGCAGGAATGTAGGCTTAGTAGCCGGCCCATTTTTTGTTGAGCACCCGGGTAGAGCTTGCTGATTGGTAGCTAAATGTAGACCTTGGTGTCCTTCACTAAGATCTGTACTTTGGAAAATGTCCACCACAGCTTGGGTCCATGCCTATCCGAAAGTCACCAATCCATCACTTAACCTTTAAATTATTGTTTAGGCAGTTCTGGGCCCTTCCTTTCAGCCACTGCATGCTGTTGTCATCATATAGTTGGCATCTTCCTTTACAAGAAGATAATCAGAACTCCATATTTTGTCTTGTAAATCTCCTTTTTTGACAAAACTGTAGTCTATCTCATTACTTGTCAGGTCAATGTAAACAAGTGCTGAGTGTCTGTGTGGGTGTCTGTGTTTCTTTGCATGTCTGCTAGAGTGTCTATATGTTAATCCTTATGTGTGTCTGTGTGTTTCTGTGTTTCTGTGTTACTACCTTTACAACATTTCCAAGTTTAACTACACTTAAGAATAAAGTGCATAAGTGCATATGTGTTTTATTCACTCGGTCAACAATTGCACATGTCAGGGGGGGGGGGCTGATCAATGGTTAAGTAAAGGACCCCAAAATTTCTAGTGGCGGCCCTGCGTGTTGGTAATCCAAAATCTTTCTTTTTAAACAATAAAAATTCTGCAGTAGACTGTCCCTTTAATCAGTGAAATGTGCAGTATTCAGGAAAGTTCATTCAGAATTGCAAAGGGAATCACTGGTTAAAGTAAAAATGTTATGTAGTTAAAGATCACTTCATGTCACATATTCTGTCTTCTTTCTAGAGTTCAAGGAATGTTTTTCTTTGTACGACAAAAAGGGCAAGGGTAAGATCCCAGCTGGAGACCTTCTGACTGTTATGCGTTGTCTGGGGACTTGTCCAACCCCCAGTGAAGTTACACGACACCTGCAGATTCACAAAATAGGTATGGACTGGTTGGGTGGCAATGCTGGATTCCTCATCGGGATTTAAACTTCCAGAGACTTCTAAATTATACACACAAGGCATAATATATAGTATAACATATTTTGTTCCAAAAGAAATATCCTACATTAAGTATAGAACAAACACAGAGGAGACCCAACCTATATGGAAGATGGCTTAAAAATCATGAATGGACAAAAAATATTTTCTAAAAAAATGTACATAACTTTACAAATGTATAAACACAAAAACAAAAGAAGGTCCCCAATGGTGTGGCATCTTTAAAATTTACAGTCATTTAAAAGTATACAGCATACTCACAGATTTAAAATGCACTGGCGATCACAAACATCAGCATTCTGAACCTTCTAAAGCCGTTAAGTAAGCTCTACAATCGGCATGCAACTCCTCTCCTATTTCCTTCTATTTCAGTTCCTCAATAGGTCCATGGCACTGTATATAAAATGTTATCTTTATTGTAGACAGAGTAAAAACAAACTGTGGCCTTTTGTTACTAGTTAGTGCTGTATTTAGCAATAGTGCTAAATACAGCACTAGGTATAAGGGTAAGGATACTTTATATTGGAGCATTAGCACTACTGCTAAATACAGCACTAGGGTATAAGGGTAAGGATACTTTATACTGGAACATTAGCACTTCTGCTAAATACAGCGCTAGGGTATAAGGGTAAGGATACTTTATACTGGAGCATTAGCACTATTGCTAAATACAGCGCTAGGGTATAAGGGTAAGGATACTTTATACTGGAGCATTAGCACTATTGCTAAATACAGCGCTAGGGTATAAGGGTAAGGATACTTTATACTGGAGCATTAGCACTATTGCTAAATACAGCACTAGGGTATAAGGGTAAGGATACTTTATACTGGAACATTAGCACTATTGCTAAATACAGCACTAGGGTATAAGGGTAAGGATACTTTATACTGGAACATTAGCACTATTGCTAAATACAGCACTAGGGTATAAGGGTAAGGATACTTTATACTGGAACATTAGCACTATTGCTAAATACAGCGCTAGGGTATAAGGGTAAGGATACTTTATACTGGAACATTAGCACTATTGCTAAATACAGCACTAGGGTATAAGGGTAAGGATACTTTATATTGGAGCATTAGCACTACTGCTAAATACAGCACTAGGGTATAAGGGTAAGGATACTTTATACTGGACCATTAGCACTTCTGTTAAATACAGCACTAGGGTATAAGGGTAAGGATACTTTATACTGGAACATTAGCACTTCTGCTAAATACAGCACTAGGGTATAAGGGTAAGGATACTTTATACTGGAACATTAGCACTTCTGCTAAATACAGCGCTAGGGTATAAGGGTAAGGATACTTTATACTGGAACATTAGCACTTCTGCTAAATACAGCGCTAGGGTATAAGGGTAAGGATACTTTATATTGGAGCATTAGCACTTCTGCTAAATACAGCGCTAGGGTATAAGGGTAAGGATACTTTATACTGGAACATTAGCACTATTGCTAAATACAGCACTAGGGTATAAGGGTAAGGATACTTTATACTGGAACATTAGCACTATTGCTAAATGCAGAACTAGGGTATAAGGGTAAGGATACTTTATATTGGAGCATTAGCACTTCTGCTAAATACAGCGCTAGGGTATAATGGTAAGGATACTTTATACTGGAACATTAGCACTATTGCTAAATGCAGCACTAGGGTATAAGGGTAAGGATACTTTATACTGGAACATTAGCTCTATTGCTAAATACAGCACTAGTGTATAAGGGTAAGGATACTTTATATTGGAGCATTAGCACTATTGCTAAATGCAGCACTAGGGTATAAGGGTAAGGATACTTTATACTGGAACATTAGCACTATTGCTAAATACAGCACTAGGGTATAAGGGTAATGATACTTTATATTGGAGCATTAGCACTATTGCTAAATGCAGCACTAGGGTATAAGGGTAAGGATACTTTATACTGGAACATTAGCACTATTGCTAAATGCAGCACTAGGGTATAAGGGTAAGGATACTTTATACTGGAACATTAGCACTATTGCTAAATACAGCACTAGGGTATAAGGGTAAGGATACTTTATACTGGAACATTAGCACTATTGCTAAATACAGCACTAGGGTATAAGGGTAAGGATACTTTATACTGGAACATTAGCACTATAGCTAAATGCAGCACTAGGGTATAAGGGTAAGGATACTTTATACTGGAGCATTAGCACTATTGCTAAATACAGCACTAGGGTATAAGGGTAAGGATACTTTATACTGGAGCATTAGCACTATTGCTAAATACAGAACTAGGGTATAAGGGTAAGGATACTTTATACTGGAACATTAGCACTATTGTTAAATACAGCACTAGGGTATAAGGGTAAGGATACTTTATCAGCAGCCAAAAGTCGGGGCCACCGGCTGAGTTTAAAAGGTAAACTTTATTGCCATACAAAAATTAAAATTGATAGATTCACAGCAAAAAATATAACAGATCAGATCTAAGACAGCAGCGGTCTGACATGTTTCAGCTCTCTGCCTTATTCATAGACCGTGCTGTCTTAGATACACAGCCTTCTTAAATTTACAAATCACAGTGACGTGTTATGTCTCTAGTTAACTCCTTAATTGCCAGCTTACACATATATGAATAATTCATTCCAATGATATAAAAAGTTGATTCAAATGATTAGATACTACTAGAGCATTACTCTACACTCTTAAATAGATAAAGTCTGCTCAATCCACATAGATTAATAATACAAGCGTATAACAATTTTCCTATTCTAATAGTAATAGAGCTGTTACATAATAAGTTTATCCAGACATTATTTAAAGTCATACAAGCCAAATTATAAGCGATGTATAGCTAAGGAGTGTTACTTCTTGTCTTTTAACATCATGACAAACTAAAGAGAAATAATCTCAATATATACTACTATGCTTATATATTCCTAAAATAATTTACCACATAATAACTAAGGCTTCCTCGTTATGATATTAGCAATATTTAAGGAAAATGTAATTCCATTTAGTTAACCATACTTTAGCTGAATAGTGTTGATCACATTTTCTCTATCTGCACTTTCTACCCTTTATAGGGATATGGCTATAGATATAGATATAGAAAAAGATAATAAGATAGAGAACAAGAGATAACTATAATAAAGAATATTCTTATTTAATCTTATAAATCTTTAGTGAGGCCACTGACAATGAATTATTTACAGCAGTTACAAGATCCACACATATGCTCAAAGCATAGCGCTATCTATGATTCTCATCCTAAATATAGATCTAGTTTTGGATAGTACAGAGAAATTTCTAGAAAACAAGACTAGAATGATAAATATATACAACTCATTTAACAGATATATTACATTTGTAAGACAACTGGCAATAAAATTATCTCCAGCAATTTATGAGGTCTGTATGTATATTAAGGCCCCTAGGGGCCCTTGTTCCAAGTTTAAAGATCTAAAATGCCTTGCGCATGCGAAGCAGTTTGTCTCTATCACCCCCTCTATTGGGGACTCTCACCCATTCAATAATTTGCCACACCAGATTGTCAGTACTACTATTGTGACAGAACTTAAAGTGTCTCGCCACTTGTGAGTCTGGGTCATCAGATTTAATATCATAGATGTGTTCTTTTATCCGCTCTCTAGCTTCCCTTGTGGTAAGACCAACGTACTGCTTTAAACATTCTTGGCAAGTCACAAGGTACACTACATATGTGCTGCAACAGTTTGTGCAGGCATCAATAGTGAAAACCCTCTGGGTGTTTGTCGATTGGAAAGTTTTACCAGTTAACGTATATGAACAAGTTTTGCATCTAGTAGCCCCACATCTATAGTGGCCCTTGCATTCCAGCCAGCTTGTAACTCTGTGTGAACTTGTTTTAATTTCACTTGGGGCCAGAATATTGCCCAAGGTCTTATTTTTCCTAGGGATGCATTTACATCCTTTTTGCACTATCTCATAGAGATCTACATCCCCTTTTAGAATCGGTAAACATTCTTGAACAATATTTGCAATCTGATCAAATTGTTTGCTGTAATCTGTAACAAAAATAGGTGTATTGCTCATCTCTTTATTTTTCAGAGCTCTATTTGTGTGGAGCATCATATCCCATTCCATTCTATATACTATATTGTATGCTTTAGTAATTTGCTTCTTAGAAAATCCTCTTTGTACAAATCTCTCCTTAAAATCTTTAGCCATGTTATGGTATTCTGACAGTGAGGAACAGTTCCTTCGTAGACGAATAAGACGAATAAATTCCCCTTTAAGTATGCCAAAGCTTGTATGCTTAGGATGCATACTTTTAGCATGCAGGCTGCGTTACCTACAATCTGCTTCCTGTGTAGTTTAGTGACTACTTTACTGCCTTCGCTAGAAAGTGTAAGATCCAGATATTCAATACTTATTTTACTTGCGGTGCTTGTAAAGCTCAGACCAACATTGTTATTATTGAGGTCCTCCACAAATTCAGTGCCCTCCTCTGATGACCCCCGCCATATCAGGAGGAGATCATCAATAAATCTCCTGTACATCACAATACTTCCCCTCTGGTGGCAACTCTCTCCATATATATGGGATAGCTCCCACCACCCCATATATAAATTTGCAAAGGAGGGGGCAAAAGTAGCCCCCATTGCAGTACCTCTCTTTTGGAGATAAAAATTGCCGCCAAAGGAGAAGTAATTGTGTGTCAGTAAAAAGAAGAGAACCCTGAGTATGAAGCTTTTGTCTGTATTGCTGTAACCTGTATATTTGTCCAAGAAAAATGCCACCGCAATCATACCTTTATTTAAAGGTATGCTTGAATACAAACTAACTACATCAATAGTTAACCATGAAAATTCTGGTTTCCAATTGATGTCTTCTACCAGGACTAGCAAATGCTTTGTGTCCTTAAGGAATGAAGGAAGAATCTTGACCAGAGGCTGTAAAATACATTCCATCCATCTCCCCAAGGGTTCCAACAAGGATCCAATGCCAGAGACGATTGGACGTCCCTGGACATTGTCAAGACCCTTGTGTGTCTTGGGGAGATGGTGGAAGATTGGAATTTTAGGATTTTTAACCCATAAGAAGGCTTTGGTGTCATCATCAATGATACCTAATTCATTCCCATCATCTAGGATCTGTCCCAGGCTTTGTTTAAATGCATTAGTAGGGTCAAAACTCAATTTTTCATATACCTCTGTTTGGCTTAACTGCCTTTCTGCTTCTAGGATGTAATCTTGTTTGTCTAAGACAACAATGTTGCCACCTTTGTCACTTCTACGAATCACAATATCTTGTTTTAATTTAAGCCTCTGTATGGCTTCTTGTTCTGATTTGGTCAGGTTGTTAGATCTCTCGGACTCAACTGAAACAGACTCTTGTAATTTATGGAGTTCAGCCTCTACGCGTTTATGAAAGGATTCTAAATAGATTCCTCTCTTTCCCGTAGGATAAAATACTGAAGTGGGCTTAAATTTCACTTTTACCTTTTCTCCTTGAGATGACTCCATTTCCAAATTAAGCAGAGTTAAATAGTCAGTAGCCTCACTAAATTGAATATAATTATATGCATTAGACCTTTCATCACACATATCAGATGACAAAGTACTATCATCGATTCTACTCTCTTTGAAACATTTTTTTACAGTTAAGTTTCTCACAAATTTGTTTAGATCTAACAATGTCTCAAAGAGATTACAATTGGTAGAGGGAACAAATCCCAAACCATATTTCAATACTTTTTCTTCCTCTATGTCTAGATCTGTATTAGAAAGATTTAAAATAGTTAAATCTTGTACTTGTTGTGCTTCTGCTGTTTTGTTTGGGGTCTTAACATGTACCTAATAATAATAGAGAACAAGAGATAACTATAATAAAGAATATTCTTATTTAATCTTATAAATCTTTAGTGAGGCCACTGACAATGAATTATTTACAGCAGTTACAAGATCCACACATATGCTCAAAGCATAGCGCTATCTATGATTCTCATCCTAAATATAGATCTAGTTTTGGATAGTACAGAGAAATTTCTAGAAAACAAGACTAGAATGATAAATATATACAACTCATTTAACAGATATATTACATTTGTAAGACAACTGGCAATAAAATTATCTCCAGCAATTTATGAGGTCTGTATGTATATTAAGGCCCCTAGGGGCCCTTGTTCCAAGTTTAAAGATCTAAAATGCCTTGCGCATGCGAAGCAGTTTGTCTCTATCACCCCCTCTATTGGGGACTCTCACCCATTCAATAATTTGCCACACCAGATTGTCAGTACTACTATTGTGACAGAACTTAAAGTGTCTCGCCACTTGTGAGTCTGGGTCATCAGATTTAATATCATAGATGTGTTCTTTTATCCGCTCTCTAGCTTCCCTTGTGGTAAGACCAACGTACTGCTTTAAACATTCTTGGCAAGTCACAAGGTACACTACATATGTGCTGCAACAGTTTGTGCAGGCATCAATAGTGAAAACCCTCTGGGTGTTTGTCGATTGGAAAGTTTTACCAGTTAACGTATATGAACAAGTTTTGCATCTAGTAGCCCCACATCTATAGTGGCCCTTGCATTCCAGCCAGCTTGTAACTCTGTGTGAACTTGTTTTAATTTCACTTGGGGCCAGAATATTGCCCAAGGTCTTATTTTTCCTAGGGATGCATTTACATCCTTTTTGCACTATCTCATAGAGATCTACATCCCCTTTTAGAATCGGTAAACATTCTTGAACAATATTTGCAATCTGATCAAATTGTTTGCTGTAATCTGTAACAAAAATAGGTGTATTGCTCATCTCTTTATTTTTCAGAGCTCTATTTGTGTGGAGCATCATATCCCATTCCATTCTATATACTATATTGTATGCTTTAGTAATTTGCTTCTTAGAAAATCCTCTTTGTACAAATCTCTCCTTAAAATCTTTAGCCATGTTATGGTATTCTGACAGTGAGGAACAGTTCCTTCGTAGACGAATAAGACGAATAAATTCCCCTTTAAGTATGCCAAAGCTTGTATGCTTAGGATGCATACTTTTAGCATGCAGGCTGCGTTACCTACAATCTGCTTCCTGTGTAGTTTAGTGACTACTTTACTGCCTTCGCTAGAAAGTGTAAGATCCAGATATTCAATACTTATTTTACTTGCGGTGCTTGTAAAGCTCAGACCAACATTGTTATTATTGAGGTCCTCCACAAATTCAGTGCCCTCCTCTGATGACCCCCGCCATATCAGGAGGAGATCATCAATAAATCTCCTGTACATCACAATACTTCCCCTCTGGTGGCAACTCTCTCCATATATATGGGATAGCTCCCACCACCCCATATATAAATTTGCAAAGGAGGGGGCAAAAGTAGCCCCCATTGCAGTACCTCTCTTTTGGAGATAAAAATTGCCGCCAAAGGAGAAGTAATTGTGTGTCAGTAAAAAGAAGAGAACCCTGAGTATGAAGCTTTTGTCTGTATTGCTGTAACCTGTATATTTGTCCAAGAAAAATGCCACCGCAATCATACCTTTATTTAAAGGTATGCTTGAATACAAACTAACTACATCAATAGTTAACCATGAAAATTCTGGTTTCCAATTGATGTCTTCTACCAGGACTAGCAAATGCTTTGTGTCCTTAAGGAATGAAGGAAGAATCTTGACCAGAGGCTGTAAAATACATTCCATCCATCTCCCCAAGGGTTCCAACAAGGATCCAATGCCAGAGACGATTGGACGTCCCTGGACATTGTCAAGACCCTTGTGTGTCTTGGGGAGATGGTGGAAGATTGGAATTTTAGGATTTTTAACCCATAAGAAGGCTTTGGTGTCATCATCAATGATACCTAATTCATTCCCATCATCTAGGATCTGTCCCAGGCTTTGTTTAAATGCATTAGTAGGGTCAAAACTCAATTTTTCATATACCTCTGTTTGGCTTAACTGCCTTTCTGCTTCTAGGATGTAATCTTGTTTGTCTAAGACAACAATGTTGCCACCTTTGTCACTTCTACGAATCACAATATCTTGTTTTAATTTAAGCCTCTGTATGGCTTCTTGTTCTGATTTGGTCAGGTTGTTAGATCTCTCGGACTCAACTGAAACAGACTCTTGTAATTTATGGAGTTCAGCCTCTACGCGTTTATGAAAGGATTCTAAATAGATTCCTCTCTTTCCCGTAGGATAAAATACTGAAGTGGGCTTAAATTTCACTTTTACCTTTTCTCCTTGAGATGACTCCATTTCCAAATTAAGCAGAGTTAAATAGTCAGTAGCCTCACTAAATTGAATATAATTATATGCATTAGACCTTTCATCACACATATCAGATGACAAAGTACTATCATCGATTCTACTCTCTTTGAAACATTTTTTTACAGTTAAGTTTCTCACAAATTTGTTTAGATCTAACAATGTCTCAAAGAGATTACAATTGGTAGAGGGAACAAATCCCAAACCATATTTCAATACTTTTTCTTCCTCTATGTCTAGATCTGTATTAGAAAGATTTAAAATAGTTAAATCTTGTACTTGTTGTGCTTCTGCTGTTTTGTTTGGGGTCTTAACATGTACCTGTTTGTTCCTGCGTTTCCCCCCCCCCCCCTCTTTTGGGGCCTCCTCCTCCTTTTAGATTCGGCTGGTCCCTTTGAAAAACCTGCTTCTCATTATTAACTCTTTCTGCCACTGTGTCATTAGGGGGTTGTAGCTTGTATTTGCTTTGATTCATTGCTAGTGTTATGGGAGGCTCATTAGATCTTAGAATCCCTCCTATGGCCCCTGCAACATGTTGATTACTACAAGCTGCATTAGATGCATTACCAGATCCTATATAGGTACTATATGTGTCAGACTGGCTCTCTTGCGTTCTCTGCTGATTACTACATGCCTCAGTGAGTATGGTAGAATTAACATGAAAGTCTCTATCCTCTCTATTCTCTCCTGATTCTCCATCAGTATCCGAAAATGTGACACGTCTTCTGTTTCTTCTATTCCTAGATCTTGATCTCGATGACCTCTTATTTGTTTTGTCTTGTTTCCAATTATAAACTATATTCAGCTTATAGTCCAATGTATCCCTTTCAAATTTGCCTTGTTTGGCTATATCAATTTCTATTTTAGCCTCTCTGATCGTTTTATCTAGAATGGCATCTAGTTGTATATAATCTTTGTGCTCTATGAACTTGTTAAGCTCTTGTTGTAGTTCTAAGATTTCTTCTTTCAACTGTGCATGTCTTTGTGCATAATGATAATGCGCATCAATTTTAGTGAGCATTCTGAGAGTATGTTATTCCAAGCGACCATAAACTCATTATCAGATGTATCCACTTGAAAGGTTGGATGTTTTTTCAGTCGCAGCCCTCTTGGGATCATATTCAGGGATAGATATTTTTCTAAGGATTTAATGTCCCACCATAATCTATACTCTTTCACTAATTTATTCTCCATAATTTGGAAGATATCTCCTATGTTTTGCATTCTCATATTCACAGAGAATAAGTCCTCTAATGAAGGTCTCATTGCATCAGAATCTTGTATAGCACGTAGAGAAAAGAAGTTAGCCTGTTGCTGTGCATTATCCGTATTATCAGTAGTATATGGAAAAAAGTATGGCATACAAAATAAATTGTTCAGATTACACTTATTCTCAAGGTAAACATAAAACCCTTAGCCTGCTGCTGTGTTAACATGACATATGTATAGAGGAGCGGATCACTCATACGTTGACAGTTAGTGAACGCTGTCGGGACACAGAAATCAGATCAACATTACAAACAAAAGTCCCAATATAGCGCTCAAACCATTGCTGCAAACTTGTACAGAACCCAATTGGTAACTGGGGTATCACTGCAGTATCAAAATTCAAATGACACAGTTCAAAGTAGGCACAGTACCTTGATCCTCCGGTATTTGCAAACGCTGCACAAGCTCCCGGTCGCGGTCTGTCCTCTGTACGTGAACCCCTCCTTCCAATCCTTCATCACAACCAGGTGTGACCAATACGCTCCGCTCCTCTCCAAACACGGCATCCACTCTCGGAGATCCCCGCTAACCGCCAGCAGACCTCTGTAAGTCTGCACAAAATCAGCAGCCAAAAATAGAAAAAAGGGCGAGTCGGGGCCACAGGCTAAGAGTTTAAAAGGTTAAACCACTAATCTAACTTATTCTTGCAGGCTGAATATATCAATATTTTGACAACTGCTTATTATCTTTTATGCTTATGTGTGGATAGTAATATTGCCTCATACTGAAACAGTGTATGTTTATTACGGTTTCATGGTAAAGCCATGTAATACAGAAGTAGGTACAATCTTACATGTGCACAAACATCCATTTCCTACAATTCATAAATGCTCTTAATAGCCCATTGGGATATATAGCGTGGGGTCGATAAGCAACAATGAAATTCAGTCTACCATGCATTGTGTAATATTAAAACTGGAACAATATTGCATGTGCATAAACCTCTGTATCCTCCAATGTAAAAATGCTCTCAACATTTCGCTTTAAGATAGTAGGTGGATCCTAGGATTAATGAACAACGGTATAAGTCACAGTTTACCATGCTATGTTGTTTTAGCTTAAAAAAATAGGTATTTTGAAACTTTAAATTCTAACTTTTAAATTTTACTGGTTACTAATAGTCCATAGGGACTCATAGAAAATATTTAAAGTGTAAATTCACATTTTTGGAACTCTACATCACAACAAATAATAATACCAGTATGGATGTATAGAAATGTGAGTATAGAAATGTAAGTATTAGACACCAATCTCAGAATACAATATCTGGCCTAGTAAAATAGTGAATAAGCTAAATGCATGTTTAGACCTTTAGGGTACATAGTATCCAATCTGTGTATCCACTGTGCCTCTCTTTTTAATAATTCAACATCCTCCTTTCTTTAAAGGGGGTATTCTATCTATTAACAACATAGTCCTAAGCATGGAAACAGTATGTTTGTTTTCAAGGAAATGACGGGACACTGGTTGGTCACTAATCCCATCCCTATATGCAGCCCTTATTGCACTTTTGTGATTCGCTAAACGTTCTCTGAACAGTGTGCATGTTTTTCCAACATAAAATTTCCCACATGGGCAAACAATTATATAAACAACGTAATCTGATGTACATGTTTATCTATGTCTGATGTCAAATTTTTTAGAATTATGATGATGAGAGAATTTATTGCCAGCTATCAAAGTATTTCATGTAAAACAGTTTCCACACTTAAAACATCCCAAACATCCTTGCTTTGGGTAACCAATTCTGAGATTCCTTAGGAGCATCATGCTTAACCAACAGAGTTTTTAGGCTTTTTCCTCTTTTATATACCATACGTGGTGGCCTAGTCCCTATAAAAAGGTACGGTTGGGTCCTTAGATAAAATGAACCAGTTTTTTGTCAGGGCTTTTTTTTTACTATATAACTTGCTGGTGTGTAGGTAGTGATATAATTAATCTAGTTATTTTCACCCTGTTCCTTTTTAGGTTTGGCTTTATTAATAAGCATTTTTTGATCAAATTGTACAATTTCTGTCCATATTTTTGTGATATCAGTTTCTTTATACCCCTTTGTACAAATCTATTTTTCATAATATCATACTGTGCCCATTTATCTTGTTCACTAGTGTTATTCCTAATGACTCTCATTAGCTGTGATTTCAATATACCCAGTTTTAATTGTGGTGGATGGTAGCTTTGTCTAGGGATTTCTCTACATTCCTGTTGTATTTCTCTACTACATATGTTTGTGTAAGTCTTAATGGCTGGAAGGGTATTAGGGGGCTCAAATTTGGATTTGGTTTTAAATTTTGTTGTAGTTTGATTTGTATTAGTTTTCTGAAATAAGCCCTTGAATTTTAAATGTCTTTGTAAGTCCTTTACTGAGTAGAGATATTTCATCATCACTTAGTACTCTCTGACTAAGATTGATGACAACACATTCATCTACGTTTTTGTTTTTACTCCACCCACCCCTTCTGGCATGGTTTCTGTGTCTTTGCCTAATTCCTTTTTTGAATAAATAGGTGGTTTATTTTGGGACCTGGTTTGTACTCGTTTTGTTTCCCTTTTAGTATTAGTCTCTATACTATTATGCTCTGAACCACTGGACTCACCACCGCTAGTGTTATTGTTAACATGTTTGGCTTGATTCGTTTGTCTTAGAATCTCCATCTATAATGTGTTGGGTTCCCGCTTAGCCATGGGTATACTCGCTTTTCCTTATAGTCTAATTCAACTGTATTTCATTTTTTATTTTTTAAATTAATCAACTCTTGTTTGTATTTATCAACCTGCACCTTGAGTTTTGTCACCCAATCTTCATTGGTGTCATTTGTTAAAAAACTTAGCTTTTCTGACTCTATTTTATCAATTTCAATTTTTGTAGATTTTTTCAAACGTGTAACTTCCTCAATAACCAGTAAAACCCAATCTAGGGAACACTTATTGGCAACATGGCATCATCTTTTACAAAATTCTGTGTTATTTCTCCCAATAGTAGGCATATTTTTAATTCTAAAACCTCTCGGTATATGTTTTTGTCTTAAAATAGTCAGCTAAATAATTGGAATGTAATATATAATCAACCTCTTTTCTTTTCATCTTAAGTAACCTGTGATATAAGTTCAATTGTGTTTCACCAATTTGTTCCATACCACATGCTTCCAATATTCGTTCTGCATCTTCATCTGTATAAGCAAAGAGTCCATCATCTTCATCTGTAGCCATCAAGGGCAAAACCACTTGGGGAGTGGGTGCCCTGGTTATCCATTTTGAGTGGAATAGGCAAACTTGTTGTATATAGAATTACAATTTTATTGTAACCAAAACTGTCAAAAATATATGGGAAACACTGTTAAAATCTTCATATAAAAACAAACACTGATGGTCACAACCACAGTGTAGATCATTCGGAATAATCAGGAGATCCAATGATCATGTTGTATTTCTTTGTTTCCAAGAGGGGGTGCTATGGTCCAACTTCTTCAACTGGTATATCTATATTCTGTGTAATATCCCAGAAGGGGATATGAAAAGGCACGCTGTAAGGGAAAATACAATTGGAATAAAATGTCTCTGGGTAAAGTCATAAGACGGATCTACCGTACTTGGCTTTTGGAGTATAGCCGTAACAATGAATGTCTGTAGAAGATGGTCGTCACTGGTGATCTTTGGAAATGTGAGGCAGCTCCTCTTGGTCCCAGAGAGTGGGGAAAAAACTGTTAGAAGACAAAGATGGAGAGATAGCGTGATAACGTTTCATCAATAGGATTATGTGTTGAAAGGTAATATGCTTACCAGATACTGTGGCACTGTACTGTGACCAGTGCAAGTTCGCTTGCTAGCACTTAAACAGTGGCTAGTACACTGCAGGCGATACATCTCCTGAGGATCTCCTCTCAGTTATGGCTCAGTGAGCACCTCCTGCTGTGGCCGTAATGTCCTTTGTTAAAAAGAAGCCGGTCAGCTTCCTGTAATGCTTAAAAGCACTGAGATAAAATGATGTGAACAACTTCTTAATATAAAATGAACAGCTTTATTTTATGACGCGTTTCTCAACCCAAAAACGGGTCGTTTCATCAGATAAAAAGCGGATAAGGTTAGTTACATTTGGTGACAATATATACACATTGTATCACATAAAAGCGGAAGTTGTCACTATAGTTCTAAACCAATAAGAAAACATCTGAAAAATTCAACTGGCGAGCCGATTCAAACTCACAGCTGTTACAATTAAAAAACAATCAATCATTATTATATATAAAAAAGTAAAAAACATTGCCCAAATCTGGTAGCTACTAAACATGTAACACAAAGCATCTCAAAACCGTCAGTTACCGGAAAAAAAACTTATCTCATCGGTGTAAATGTATTGTATTAGACGGGGGATTTTGCCAAAACCTATCATTTGTCAGAGTGTAAAAATAAAACAGACAGTTACGAACATGTCAAATTCAAAACCAATTGTCTAATTTCTGTATTGGTTTCACCATTTGTATGAAGCAAGTCACATCTATTAATAATGTTGCTTTTGATATAATATATATGTATCGTAATGGATCCCTCCATATTTATATGTGGATCTCCTTGTTTGTATACTCTAACACTAAACGTTGACAAAGAATTCCTAAAATGCCATTGTTGGGTAATTTGACCCTTATAGTAGACTCAATGTGTGTTTAAAATATGTCCTTATTAATATATGCTGGAAATCAATATCATTATATCCATTGTTGTTATTCAGTTACGGATACTCTAAGTGTGTGAAATAATAAAAAAGAAGAAGACAGTACGAACATATTGAATGTAAAACCATTTTCAAATTTATGTGTTAGTTTCACCATTTTTATGGAGCAAATCACAACTATTAATGGTTTTGCTTTTGATACAATATATATGTATCGTAATGGATCCCTTAATGTTTGCATGTGGATCTGCTTGTTTGAATGCTCTAGCACTTGATGTTGACAAAATTCTGGAAATGCAATTATCGGCTATTTTAACCCTTCATAATAAGCTCGTTAGGTGTGTGAAATCTATATGTTATATAATAAAGATAGGGATAGTGGTAATGGAAGTTGTATTTAATGATTCCCCGTTAAGTATTAGCTTACCACAATTTAACCAATAAAGGTAGTCACCCAAATTGGGGACAATAATACTAATATCTGATATAATGAAGTATAGACTAGTAATACCAGGGGAGGGTGCTCACTGTTCAAGTAAATGTAGAAAAAATAGGAGACAAGCGAACAGAAAGTAGAGCACTCGCAAAGGGAGACTAGTATAAGTGGCTATTCAGTGGGTATATAATATTAAAACTTAACATTTATTATTCAAAAAAATGATAAAAAAACTACTATATAAGTAGTGATTAATACTTAGATTAAAACACAAACAAATAGTAAACGGCTGTATATCCACAATGACCCCAGAATGTATACCATAGAAACTCAGAATAGAGTAGGAGGGATTTTTAGGCAGATATACACCAAAAAATTGGTTCACGGATTGCACCAAGATCTATCTAAAAAAGAGGATTGACCTCAAACAAAATTATACTATCTAGTGCAATACTGGACCGGTGTAGGTCTGTCCAAAATATTCCCTATGACAAAATTAGTATAGTGACTAAGAGGGGAAGTGTAGGTAGCAAGATTTACATAGTCCATACATTCAGCATATTACACAGACCCATTTGTATAGGCAAGAGTGAAGTGTTCACAAACACAAATTAAACCAAAAATACGATCAATGAAAGGTAATATGATTCTATAGATATGTTAGAATAAACACATTGACTAGTGAAATGTGACTTGCATAGTTACACTTAGTGGTTGATACAGCCGTAGGAAGAGTGCCTGATGTACATTTCGCCTGGCTTGGCTTTCTCAAAGGCTAACCGGACTGACTGTAGCCACATAGCATATATAGGGCAAGTAGCCAATCAAATCGTGTAGATAGTTCACACCTCCGTGTGAACCAATAGAGAGTGTCCTCCCATAATTGGTCAGTTAATGTCACATGACCAGGAACAGAGATGAATTGCACTTTATAGGGGGAGCGGCTGTGGGTCTTACAACAAAACAAAACAAGTGTCAAAGCAATTGTCAAAAACGGATTGTCAAAAGCGGAAAGCGGAGCATATATGCTCTCTAGTGTTATGTATATTCATGGTTGACATCAGACACTGTAAACATAGTAATAGGAATGAGATTCTATTTCAGTAACAAACGGAGCATTTTATAATCTCAAATGATTATGATTCTATGGGGATTCAATTTCAGTCATAAGCGGATAATTTTTAATCTCAAATGATTATACTCTTCACATCCTGTCACTATTCAAATCATTAGAAATAAAAATATATATATATTAACAAGGTGATATAAGTGATTTGTCATTTTTAATCGTTCAATAGATTATCCTTTGTTGAAGAGCAAAATATCATCATTAGTTAGATCAGAGATGAAAATTTAAAGATTATAGTGAATCCCAATTATTCAAACAATGCTTTACACATAGATCAATTCACCTCCTACTGAGGAATCGCAACCATTTGCAAGAACAAAAAACAAAAACAAATTTGATCATTAGAATATCACATTGCGCGATGTTGGTAAATCTATCAATACAGTAGTTAATAACAAATGGCAATGTAAAAGATAGTCAGAGTCAAAGATATTAGGTGTATCATTAGAAATAAATATATATATATATTAACAAGGGATTTGTCATTTTTAATCGTTCAATAGATTATCCTTTGTTGAAGAGCAAAATATCATCATTAGTTAGATCAGAGATGAAAATTTAAAGATTATAGTGAATCCCAATTATTCAAACAATGCTTTACACATAGATCAATTCACCTCCTACTGAGGAATCGCAACCATTTGCAAGAACAAAAAACAAAAACAAATTTGATCATTAGAATATCACATTGCGCGATGTTGGTAAATCTATCAATACAGTAGTTAATAACAAATGGCAATGTAAAAGATAGTCAGAGTCAAAGATATTAGGTGTATCATTAGAAATAAATATATATATATATATTAACAAGGGATTTGTCATTTTTAATCGTTCAATAGATTATCCTTTGTTGAAGAGCAAAATATCATCATTAGTTAGATCAGAGATGAAAATTTAAAGATTATAGTGAATCCCAATTATTCAAACAATGCTTTACACATAGATCAATTCACCTCCTACTGAGGAATCGCAACCATTTGCAAGAACAAAAAACAAAAACAAATTTGATCATTAGAATATCACATTGCGCGATGTTGGTAAATCTATCAATACAGTAGTTAATAACAAATGGCAATGTAAAAGATAGTCAGAGTCAAAGATATTAGGTGTATCATTAGAAATAAATATATATATATATTAACAAGGGATTTGTCATTTTTAATCGTTCAATAGATTATCCTTTGTTGAAGAGCAAAATATCATCATTAGTTAGATCAGAGATGAAAATTTAAAGATTATAGTGAATCCCAATTATTCAAACAATGCTTTACACATAGATCAATTCACCTCCTACTGAGGAATCGCAACCATTTGCAAGAACAAAAAACAAAAACAAATTTGATCATTAGAATATCACATTGCGCGATGTTGGTAAATCTACCAATACAGTAGTTAATAACAAATGGCAATATAAAAGATAAATGTAAGAGAAGGAAACCCAGAATATGGTAAGCAGCCTATAATATATTAACAACAAAAGGTATCTAATAAAGTGCAAGGTGCTAAATTGAAACTACAAAGTTCCTTGGTGTATCACTCATTCACTCGCTCCAGCGTGGACAATGGAGATCTCACTCACCCAATCCAATGGAGAAGGCGGGTATCGCCATTCGCGGCTGTAGGTTCTATCCGGACGCCTCTAAGGGGGCACGGCCCAATCCCGGCCAATGGAACACACTCTGGAACGAGGCAGAGATCCCTTGCTCCGCCTCAACTTATTCCAGACACTTGTTCCTCCGATAGAAAACAGTATCCCTCCGCCAGTGACGTAGCGAAAAACAGTTCCTGCTTGCAAAAGGGAACTGCCAAATGTAGGACAGCACACAATGCACTCCTTATTGAAGTGTATAAGCTTGTGATGCACAGCGGGAAACAGCCAAACTCCGGACAATAACAGCTGCAGTAAGAGAAAGTGGAGGCTGTTTCCTTAAAATAATTTCTTTATTCTTTCAGTTTAAAATCGGCAAAACACAGCAAGGATAGGATATGGTGTAGAAGGCGCAGCACAGTCTGGCTTACGCGTTTCGGATGAAATCCGTAGTCATAGCCTACTGTGCTGTGCTCCACACCTGTTTAAAACTAGTTAAAACAAATGTGATTGGTGCACACATAAAAACAACGCCTTCAAGTTTTAACAAATACCAACAGTGTATAAAATTAACCCACTGGTGTCAGGACCGCACCTTATAATGCATAACATTAGCTAATACAATCGTAATACACACACTGCAATAATTATGTGTAAAACCAATATATTAGTATACTATTGTAAACAAAATATCCAATACTGAGGATTAGTAAATAATCATAATGTTGTTGAAAAATTCTATTGCCCAAATCCTGCGCATAGGGGACTCTATTAGTAAATCCTCAATATGAAAGAATCAAATCATCCTTCCTATCCTGTCTAATGCACTGGTGGACAACAGAATTCAAATCGTACACATATTAAAAAAATGTACCACAATGAATGGATATCGGTTGACAAAATAAATGAATGTATTAACAAATTAATAAACATGCAATAAGTAAATAATTCTTAAGGGGAGAAACCTATCAAATACTAGGTGAAATAAAGATATCTTAACAAAATGACATCATACTGTATCAGGTGGGAAACAACTAGCTAACAAATGGTGCCTCCCCATATAGTAATATATATAATATGATATGATACAGGTTAAGCACACTTGTCCACCCGATGAGTCTTACACTCTAATCAACAAGGAGATCTGTTTGTAAATGTATTGAGAGATACCATACTATTCATTCCCACAGGTTCATTACATCATATCTTGAATTTAAACCTTCTGGCACCCGAGTGCCCAAGGTGAAAATCCAAAAGGCTTCGCGTCTAGCGAGCAATTGGTCCAAATTGCCCCCCCCTAGCAGGTCTAGAAACTTTCTCAATCGCACACCATGTAAATCCTTTGAGGTTATTATCATGGTAGACTCCAAAGTGTTGTACTATTGGAGTCGTGGATCTCTTAGTAGAGAAAGAGGAGAGATGTTCCCTAATCCTAGAGTTCAAGTCTCTAGAGGTGAGTCCCACATATTGAATCTGGCACAATGTGAATTCAATCATATAGACTACCGATTCTGTTTTACAATTCATACACAAATTGATTTTGTAACTTTTCTTCGTTTTTGCACTCACAAATTCCTTAGTCACCTTGGCATAATCACAGGTCTTGCACTTCCTGTGACCGCATCTATACATCCCAGTATGTATCAGCCATGATCCTTTATCATCTTTATCAGTTTTTAACAAGGTTGGCGAAAGAATAGAGCTCAAAGTGGGGCTTTTTCTATAGGCACATCTAAGTCCTTGCCGGACTGTATCAACCAATTTGTCCTCAGCCTTCAATATTGGAAAATGTTTCCTAATAATCTCACATACCTGTGGATATTGAGTACTATGTGTTGTAACAAAAGTAATTCCCTGTTTGGTTGTACTGTGCTTATTCTTAGTTTTTAATAAACTCTCTCTTGGTATTACTTGTACAGATTCCTTTGCCCTTTTGATCACTTTTTTGGGATACTTTCTTTCCTTTAGTCTCATCTCTAATTTTTCTGCCTCCTTACAAAAATCCTCATTAGAGGTACAGTTCCTTTTGATTCGTGTATATTCACCTTTTGCAATAGCAAAGGGAACATGTCTTGGATGACAGCTTGTTCCTAAAAGTAAGGAATTCCCTGAAATGGATTTTCTGAAAATCCTGGAAAGTATTTTGCCATCGGAGCTACCCTCCAATGTGATATCCAAATAGTTAATTGAACTCTGACTCGCTTCAAAAGTGAAGCTAAGTCCAATGTCATTTTGATTCAGATAGTCAATGAATCCCTGAATGTCAGATTGATTACCCGACCAGATGAAAAGAAGATCATCTATGTATCTCCTATAAAAGGAGATACATTTCCTGTAGGGGTTTCTATCTCCAAAGATGTGGTAAAACTCCCACCAGCCTAGAAAAAGATTTGCAAAGGAGGGAGCAAATTTGGCCCCCATGGCGGTACCACATCTTTGGAGATAGAAAACATCCTCAAATTTGAAAAAATTATGCGACAAAAGAAAAAGTGTAACCTTCAAAATGTATTTAATGAAATCATCAGAGTAATCAGTATTGTGTTCCAGAAAAAAGGCAATAGCCTCTATCCCTTTAGAGTGTGGGATACTTGAATAGAGCGACACTGCGTCCACCGTGAGCCAGATAGATTGTGGTGTCCATCTTATATTATCCATAACATTAAGGATATGTTTGGTATCCCTAATGTAAGAATGGAGAGTGACAACAAGGGGTTGGAGGATCGAGTCCAACCATTCTGACAGATTACCCAGAAGGGACTCCACACCACTCACTATTGGCCGTCCCTGGACATTTTCCAGGGATTTATGTGTCTTAGGTAAATGGTGGAACAACGGTATTTTCGGACAATCAACTAACAGATAGTTCATTGTTGCCTGATCCACAAAACCTTGTTCCAATCCATCATCCAAAAGATGTACTAGTTTAGAACGAAAGTGAGTGGTGGGATCTCTTTGCAGAACTAAGTAATTATTCTCATTACATAGTTGTCTGTGGCCTTCATCTATATATTGTTGCCGGTCCATGACCACAACCATTCCCCCTTTATCAGAATTTTTAATCACCAGACTATGGTCCTCTTTGAGAGAAGCCAAAGCACTCTTCTCAGCAAGTGACAAATTAAACTTACTTGGTGGTTGATTGGCCTTTAGTTGTAAGAGATCCCTTTCGACCCTGTTGTAAAATGTTTCAAAGACTGTAAAAGATAGTCAGAGTCAAAGATATTAGGTGTATCATTAGAAATAAAAATATATATATATTAACAAGGGATTTGTCATTTTTAATCGTTCAATAGATTATCCTTTGTTGAAGAGCAAAATATCATCATTAGTTAGAATGATGGTAAATTCAACATATCATTCAATTCACAAATATTAATATAAATTAGTAGATAGAGATGATAAATAGACCCCTGACATGACATAGTATATTTATAATTAGGTAGTGATAGGTGTTCATAAGAGAAATCAAATGTATAGCTGCCACAATTATGGCCATAAAAATATATATATATAGAGAAGAATCAAGCCAATTACAATGAAAGAAACCAGAAATTAATATCTGGCCCTCTTAAGATAAGATCATTTTCTTAATCAGAGATCTTTAATATATAAAAGCTTTAGTTCAACGAATTGTCTTTTTATGAAGAACAAGAAGTTATACTTCATTTCATCAAAGAGTAAATAAAAATGCATAATAAAATACATAGTGAATCAATTAGATGGAAACTGATTCTGTATATGCCATTGTATCTCTGATATTTGATGTAAATAACTTAGACTGTCCGTATAAGATGTTCTGATCAGGACCATATATATGTACAAAGTATTATAGATAGGAATTATATCCATCTTGTTCATTTAGGCCATTTGGTATTAGAGTATTCAACCAGAAAATCCACCTGCATTCCGCCTGCAGTAACATCGTTTCTATGTCCCCACCTCTGATACCCGGTTTAATAACTTGTAAGACACATGCCTTTAAATCCGGATTTGTTCCATGTCTTTTTAAATAGTGTTTTGCAACAGGGGTAAGGTTCTTGTTCCTTTCTTTGTCTTTTTGGCAATTTTTGATGCTGTTTACATGTTCTCCTAGTCTCGTACGTAATTCGCGTGTGGTGATACCTATATACTTCTTCCCACAGACACATGAAAGACAGTATACAAAATTTTTTGTCCTGCAGTTAGCGAATCCGAGCATTCTTTTAACACAGCCAGTAATTGTGGTAAATTCACGTTCATTGTGTATGTACTTGCAGAAACTACATGCACCGCAAGTGTACGTTCCGCAAATATTTTTTGTACTTGGATTTTTCCTCAGAAAGTGACTTTTCACAAGTTTGTTTCCTATGGTTGGAGCTCTTTTCCAACTCGTACTTATCCTGTCACCAATTACTGTACAAAGGTCTTTGTCAGACCTAAGGATGTTACAATGTTTATTAAGTATATTCGTTATAGTTTGATGTTCCGCATTGAAACCAGTCACAAATCTCACTTCATTGTATGCATTCTCAGGTTTTCTTTTAGGCACTAACAGCTCATCCCTCTTCGTTCTCTGTGCTTTTTGATAGGCTCTTCTTATCACTCCCCGAGTGTATCCTCTATCTTTGAGTCGGGATGTCAGCTCTTTAGCTCTTTGATTAAAAGTTGAGTAGTCTGTACAGTTTCGTCTCAGTCTGAGAAATTCCCCAGTGGGGATAGCTCGTTTGGTCTGAGTTGTATGGCAACTGTTGTAATGCAAAGTGGAGTTAGTTGCTGTATTCTTCCTATATAGGTCAGATTTTAGCACATTATCTGCATCTTTGAATATAGTCACATCCAAGAATTCAACCTTTTCTTTACTTAAGTGATATGTCAATTTCAGATTCATAACATTGGTATTTAAGATTTTTATAAATTCTTTGAACAATTCTTCATTACCCGTCCATATAATAAATAGGTCATCTATATATCTACACCATAAGTTAATATGTGTAGTAAATCTAGTCATGCTCTCACAAAATACATATTCTCTCTCCCACCACCCTAAATATATGTTAGCGTAGGTGGGTGCGCATGATGACCCCATGGCGGTGCCTTGTATTTGCAGGTAAAACTTGTCGTTGAAAACAAAATAATTGTGTTTCAACACAAAGTTTAATAGTTCAAGAATAAAGTTGTTTCTCTCTGTTTTGTCTGATGACTGCATACTAAGGAAATATCTCACCGCTTCACATCCAAAATTGTGTTTGATTGACGTATAAAGTGATTCTACGTCACATGTGATTAGAAGGGCATCTTTATCCACTGATATTTCATTAATCTTACTTAAGATGTCCATCGTGTCCCTGGTGAAAGAAGGGAGAGACCAGACAATATCCCTTAAATACAAGTCTAGGAATCTACTTGCTGATTCACACAGACTGTTAATACTAGACACGATAGGTCTACCAGGTGGTTTTTTGTCATCTTTATGTATTTTGGGAAGAAGGTACAAGGTGGCAATTTTTGGTGTTTTGACCTGAAGGAAACGGTGTTCTTTTTGACTGATTAAATCATTCAATTTAGCATTATTGATTAAGACATTATATTCATTCAAAAATTGTGCCGTAGGATTTGAGAATAGTTGTTTATAACACTTTTTATCACTCAATTGTATCTTAGCCTCAAGGATATAGACTTCCTTATCCCAGATTACTATGTTTCCTCCCTTGTCCGAAGGTTTAACCACAATGTCTTCCCAAGAATTTATCTCTTGGAGTGCTTGTAATTCTTCCTTGCTTACATTGGCTTTGCCAGTTTCTCTTATTTTTAAAAAATCAGACATGACCATTTTGAGGAATACTTCGATTTGAGGGATCTTGTTTAGAGGAGGCATATATTGAGATTTGAGTTTAATCTTTTTATCCAAAAAGATTTCAGTTTCAGTAGAATTTCCTTCTTCATTCTCATTCCATAACTCAATGAGTGTGTCAAGTGTTTTTAATTCGTCAGTCAAATTATCATCGTGATTGGTATACATTTTTTTTTTTATGGCCAAGTTTTCTACAAAAAAGATACAGATCTTTTATTAATTTAAACTTGTCAAGGTTAGGAGTGGGGGAAAATGATAGTCCTTTTGATAGAATTTGTTCATGTATTGGGGTCAAAGTTCGGTTAGAGAGATTAATTATCTGCAGTCGGTCAGAGCTATCAACTACCATTTCGGTCTGTTGCCCCAATCGTCTCTCCTCCTGTAACCGTCCGTCCTGTACCCCCATTTGGCTCTGTCCCTTAAATTCCTGGTTCCCCCTTTGGCCTCTGCCCCTTCTGGTTTGTCTTTTATGGCCTTCTCGAGGTAATCTGTACCTCTCCCTAAAAAACTGTTCGATCTAGTTTGAGTCAGTATATTCTCAGAGTCACTGTCTTCAACTGCAGAGGATTCACAGTCTGATTGATTAGTACTTAGGGATGGCGGTAGACTGTTTATGGGTCTCCGTCTAGCTTGTTTTTCATCCCAAGTAAATATTTTTCCCTTCTCAAAATCTTTTAAGTCTCGTTTCATTTTTGAGCACTTGGTCTGAATAATTTCTTTTTCTTTATTGTCTAGTTCATCCCGCATTTCTTTATATGCCTTCTTAAAATTGTCTAGATTCTCAAACTTCTGTAGCTTAATGTTAAAATCATTAATTTCTGTGTCTAATTCGGACATTACTTCGGTCTCATAATCAGATAAGATTGCTACCAGAACCTCTGAACAGTTTATAAGGGCTTGCTCCCATCTATCTTTATAAGAGTCAATGTGGAATGAGAAGCTAGGAAATAAACGGACCCGTAAGCCCCTAGGTATTATATGTTGTGCTAGGTATTTGTCATAGGAACTCTTGTTCCAGAAGGACCTTGTATGTTTTTAATGAGATAGCTTAGGGTTTTTAGTCCCTCTTCCCAATTGTTAATTTCAGTAGGTGTAGGAGTGTCATTATCACAAAAAGAAGCGAAAGTTTTATCAATATCTCGCATTCATTGTTCTTGTCTGTTCCTGAAATCTTGTGACAAACTTGAGGACGTCATACTTAGGTATGCCCAATGTACGTAATAGTAAATATCCCAAAGAAAAAACTGTCATAAACAGCAAAAACAATATGTTATATAATAAAGATAGGGATAGTGGTAATGGAAGTTGTATTTAATGATTCCCCGTCAAGTATTAGCTTACCACAATTTAACCAATAAAGGTAGTCACCCAAATTGGGGACAATAATACTAATCTATCCTTATTAATTATATATTGATAATTGATGTAGTTATATCCATTGTTGTTATTCAGTTACAAATGTTCTTATGTATAAAACAGGCAGGTTATGAATTAACCTCCAGCGATAGAATGTTTAATATATGTGCTATCTCCAAAAATATGTCTAAGATCTGTATTGTCAGAAAAAGTGTGTGTATAAAAAAGGGGTGTTAAAATTACAAATAAAAAGTAAATAATTATGATCGTAAAAGGTTGGATTCTTGTATGCTCATAACTAACAAATACACAATCCCAATATGTTGTTCCAGTCTCTGCTTGAAGAAAAGAGATACTCATGTGTAAAAATTAATGCAAAAAGAAATCTAATATATCATGTAGAGAAATATTGATATGGTAAGCTGTAAAAATGGTGAAGTATATATGTTAATGGATCCTAAAATTCCTATACTACTGGTATGTACTGAAAAACTAAACAAAAAACCCCATTGGTAATGTTTTTTGTTTAGTTTTTATTATTTCACACACTTAGAGTATCCGTAACTGAATAACAACAATGGATATAATGATATTGTTTTCCAGCATATATTAATAAGGACAGATTTTAAACACACATTGGGGGGTAGTTATCAAGCCGTCTACTTTACCTGCCTTCGCCGGTTCAATACTCCCGCCTAAGCTCGCCTACCATCGCCGCCGCGGACCTGCAAAATTTTGCCTAAGTTATCAAAAAAACTGTCAAAAAGCCGCGCACCAAGTACGGGGCGATGAGCAGCGGATTGTGAGAGTTATCACTCGTCCGATCTCGCTGCTCTTCGGCTTTTTGACAGCTTTATTGCTAGCCTGTCACTAAGCACCCACACTAACTACACTGTTCTACCCCCTATACCGGCGCCCCCGGAGCCCCCCGCAACTCAATAAAGTTATTAACCCCTAAACCGCTGCTCCTAGACCCCGCCGCAACTATAATAAATGTATTAACCCCTAAACCACCACTCCCGCCACCTACATTATACCTAGTAACCCCTATCCTGCCCCCCCTATACCGCCGCCCTCTATAATAAAGTTATTAACCCCTATCCTGCTGATCCCAGACCTCGCCGCAACTAGATAAATAAATTAACCCCTAAACCGCCGCTCCCAGACCCCGCCGCAACCTATATTAAACTTATTAACCCCTAATCTGCCCCCCTACACCGTCGCCACCTATAATACATTTATTAACCCCTATCCTGCCCCCCCCCTACACCGCCGCCACTGTAATAAATTTATTAACCCCTAAACCTAAGTCTAACACTAACCCTAACACCCCCCTAACTTAAATATTAATTAAATAAATCTAAATAATATTTCTATTATTAACTAAGTTAATCCTATTTAAAACTAAATACTTACCTTTAAAATAAACCCTAATATAGCTACAATATAAATAATAATTATATTGTAGCTATCTTAGGATTTATTTTTATTTTACAGGTAACTTTCAATTTATTTTAACTAGGTACAATAGCTATTAAATAGTTATTAACTATTTAATAGCTACCTAGCTAAAATAAAGAGAAATTTACCTGTAAAATAAAAACTAACCTAAGTTACAATTATACCTAACACTACACTATACTTTAATAAATTATTCCTATTTAAAACTAAATACTTACCTGTAAAATAAACCCTAAGATAGCTACAATATAAATAATAATTATATTGTAGCTATTTTAGGATTTATATTTATTTTACAGCTAACTTTGTATTTATTTTAGCTAGTTAGAATAGTTATTAAATAGTTATTAACTATTTAATAACTACCTAGCTAAAAGAAATTCAAAATTACCTGTAAAATAAATCCTAACCTAAGTTACAATTAAACCTAACACTACACTATCATTAAATAAATTAAATAAATTAGTTACAAATAACTACAATTAAATACAATTAAATAAACTAACTAAAGTACAAAAAATAAAAAAAGCTAAGTTACAAAAAATAAAAAAAATAAGTTACAAACATTTAAAAAATATTACAACAATTTTAAGCTACTTACACCTAATCTAAGCCCCCTAATAAAATAACAAAGCCCCCCAAAATAAAAAAATGCCCTACCCTATTCTAAATTAAAAAGTTCAAAGCTCTTTTACCTTACCAGCCCTTAAAAGGGCCTTTTGCGGGGCATGCCCCAAAGAATTCTGCTCTATTGCCTGTAAAAGAAAAATACAACCCCCCCAACATTAAAACCCACCACCCACATACCCCTAATCTAACCCAAACCCCCCTTAAAAAAAACTAACAAGTGCAAAGAAAATCCAGCAGCACAACAATGGTAATCTTTCAAATTTATTTGGTACCTGGAGGTAAAGCAATGACGTTTCGGGCTCAGTAGCCCTTAATCATATGATTAAGGGCTACTGAGCCTGAAACGTCATTGCTTTACCTCCAGGTACCAAATAAATTTGAAAGATTACCATTGTTGTGCTGCTGGATTTTCTTTGCACTTGTTATATGGGAGTCTTTGAGCAGTGGCTCCTCCAGCTTTGCACACCTAACCTACACTACTGGTGCTTGAGTCACTTTGATACTGGGGATTTTAAAAAAACCTAACACTACCCCCCTGAAGATCATCCTACCTTGAGTCGTCTTCAGCCAGCCGACCATCGATGGAACCGAAGAGGAGATCCGGAGCAGCAGAAGTCATCATCCAGGCGGCGCTGAATAAGTCTTCCATCCGATAGAAGTCTTCATCCAGGCGGCGTCTTCAATCTTCATCCATCCGGAGAAATATTATTTAGATTTATTTAATTAATATTTAAGTTAGGGGGGTGTTAGGGTTAGGGTTAGACTTAGGTTTAGGGGTTAATAATTTTATTACAGTGGCGGCGGTGTAGTGGGGGGCAGGATAGGGGTTAATAAATTTATTATAGGTGGCGACGGTGTAGGGGGGCAGATTAGGGGTTAATAAGTTTAATATAGGTTTAGGGGTTAAACTATTTATTTAGTTGCGGCGAGGTCCGGGATCGGCAGGATAGGGGTTAATAACTTTATTATAGGTGGCGACGGTATAGGGGGGCAGGATAGGGGTTAATAGGTATCATGTAGGTGGCGGCGGGGTCTGGGAGCGGCGGTTTAGGGGTTAATACATATATTATAGTTGCAGCGGGGAGCGAGAGCGGCGGTTTAGGGGTTAACATATTTATTATAGCTTGCGGTGGGCTCCGGGAGCGGCAGTTTAGGGGTTAATACATATATTATAGTTGCAGCGGGAGCGGCGGTTTAGGGGTTAACATATTTATTATAGCTTGCGGTGGGCTCCGGGAGCAGCGGTTTAGGGGGTAATAACTTTTATTATTATTTATTTTTATTTAGTTGCGGCGGTGTAGGGGGGACAGATTAGGGGTGTTTAGACTCGGGGTACATGTTAGGGTGCTAGGTGTAGACAGCTCCCATAGGAATCAATGGGATGTCTGGCAGCAGCGAACATGAACTTTCGCTATGGTCAGACTCCCATTGATTCCTATGGGATCCGCCGCCTCCAGGGCGGCGGTTTGAAAACCAGGTACGCTGTGCCGGAAAAGTGCCGAGCGTACCTGCTAGTTTTTTGATAACTAGCAAAAGTAGTCATATTGTGCCGCACTTGTGTGCGGAACATCTGGAGTGACGTAAGAATCGATCTGTGTCGGACTGAGTCCGGCGGATCGAAGCTTACGTCACAAAATTCTACTTTTGCTGGTATCTAGGGCTTGATAACTAAGGCGAATCAGCCTTGCCACAAATACGCTGCGGAATTCCAGCGTATTTGAGGTTGAAGGCTTGATAACTACCCCCCATTGAGTCTACTATAAGGGTCAAAATACCCGACAATTGCATTTTAGGAATTCTTTGTCAACGTTTAGTGTTAGAGTATACAAACAAGGAGATCCACATATAAATATGGAGGGATCCATTATGATACATATATATTATATCAAAAGCAAAATTATTAATAGATGTGACTTGCTTCATACAAATGGTGAAACCAATACAGAAATTAGACAATTGGTTTTGAATTTGACATGTTCGTAACTGTCTGTTTTATTTTTACACTCTGACAAATGATAGGATTTGGCAAAATCCCCCGTCTAATACAATACATTTATACTGATGAGATAAGTTGTTTTTTTCCGGTAACTGACGGTTTTGAGATGCTTTGTGTTACATGTTTAATAGCTACCAGATTTGGGCAATGTTTTTTACTTTTTTATATATAATAATGATTGATTGTTTTTTAATTGTAACAGCTGTGAGTTTGAATCGGCTCGCCAGTTGAATTTTTCAGATGTTTTCTTATTGGTTTAGAACTATAGTGACAACTTCCGCTTTTATGTGATACAATGTGTATATATTGTTACCAAATGTAACTAACCTTATCCGCTTTTTATCTGATGAAACGACCCGTTTTTGGGTTGAGAAACGCGTCATAATATAAAGCTGTTCATTTTATATTAAGAAGTTGTTCACATCATTTTATCTCAGTGCTTTTAAGCATTACAGGAAGCTGACCGGCTTCTTTTTAACAAAGGACATTACGGCCACAGCAGGAGGTGCTCACTGAGCCATAACTGAGAGGAGATCCTCAGGAGATGTATCGCCTGCAGTGTACTAGCCACTGTTTAAGTGCTAGCAAGCGAACTTGCACTGGTCACAGTACAGTGCCACAGTATCTGGTAAGCATATTACCTTTCAACACATAATCCTATTGATGAAACGTTATCACGCTATGTGGCGCCCTCTCTCCATCTTTGCCTTTATATCTATATTCTGTACTCCATGCACTCTAACCTTTCTTCTCTTTCTGTAATCGCCGGGTGACTCCTCAATCACTCTTTATACGCATCCATATGAAAAATAGAGGGCACTCACAGGTCTTTTTATAGTTGATTCTTTATTTTTTCAGTAAAAATAACATATTTCAGGTCGACGTTTCGGCTCCACAATTGAGCCTTTTTCAAGACAATCTACAATGTAAATATTTAAATAGTGGACTGTTTGATAATTGTAAGCTAAGTGCAAATTTGCTAAGTGTAAAGTTAATACTTTGCAAAAACTTAGTCAGTAAGTGCAATGTGGTAATTAATACACAGCTTTATTAAATGTCTAACTTTATTTCAAGTGTTACATAGTTTGCTTACAGGTGAATATAAAATACTTTCTGATACTGTTGTAACTTTTCAAGTAGGCACAGTAACCTTTGAAATTCAATATGTTACAAATATGACCTTACTATGTCACATGAACGTTTGTAAGCAATATACCTATATGAATGTGCTATGCCTAGGATGATTTAATGTTTAATAAAAAAAATCTAGACACATTTCTTTTGTGCTTAAGTTTCCACATGTGCTTAACAGTTTTCACATGAATATGTATTACTTACTTCACATTTTGTATTTTAACAAATATGTTTACTTATGTATAAATATTTACATTGTAGATTGTCTTGAAGAAGGCTCAATTGTGGAGCCAAAACATCGACCTGAAATATGTTATTTTTTACTGAATAAATAAATAACATACTGAATAAATAAATAATCAACTATAAAAAGACCTGTGAGTGCCCTCTATTTTTCATATGGATGCGTATAAAGAGTGATTGAGGAGTCACCCAGGCATTACAGAAAGAGAAGAAAGGTTGGAGTACAGAATATATATATATATATATATATATATATATATATATATATATATATATATATATATATATATATATATATATATATATATGTCTGTGTGTGTGTGTGTGTGTGTATATGTATATATATATATATATATATATATATGTGTGTGTGTATATATATAAATATATATGTGTGTGTGTGTATATATGTATATATATATGTGTGTGTGTGTGTGTGTGTGTGTATATATAAATATATATATATATATATATATATATATATATATATATATATATATATATATATATGTACACACACACGCACAGACATCTGAGGAAGGGGAGAGATACCCAAAATGTCATATAATTTTGCAAAAATAAAGAGTGATTATTCTTTAGATCATGGTATGGCCCATCTTTACATCTCTCCACAAAAAAAAAAACCTGAACCCCCAATCTTTTCCTTGAAAGCCAAGGACTAGATGTCTTGGGATCGTTAGGAAACAGGGACAACTCCCACAAAAGAAGTTGGTTTATGTAACATTAGAACATACATTTAAAAAACAAACAAACAAACAACAAAAAAACAAAAATGCAAAACATTTTTAAATATGAAATAGAGAGTGGTGTAAAAATATTAAAATCCCCAGAAATGATGGATTGAAATGAGATGATGTTGTAAGAAAATACAATAAATATGGGGAGAGATTTATCTATGTATTATTTACAGGCAAAGACGGAGAAGTGGACTTCTCTACTTTTCTGACCATAATGTACAGACAGCACAAGCAGGAGGACCCACAGAACGAGATCATGGTAGCTTTGCTCATGTCTGACAAGCAAAAGAAAGGACTCATCTCAATGTCTGAACTCAAAGCCAAACTTACCCTTATGGGTGAGAAGCTGACACCAGAGGAAGGTATGTGACGTGAGCGATGAAAGACAAACACATTGTACTATTCATAACAATTGTTTGAAATGGTAAAATGTACACAGTGCTTATAAAGAATGATATGCCAACTACACAAAACATAAAGAAATGTTGTTAGTTAGATATCTGACAATTTTTCATTGCCCTGTATCACATGACAGCCTTCAGCGAATCTCAGACTCATATACATATAAAGGTTGCAAACACCAGCAAATGCTTAGAATGCACACAATTCCAAGAATGAGCAGCCGTTATTGTACAATGGTTTGCTTTTACTTGGTATTTTACAGGAAAAGAACTAGTGCAAGCAAACAGTTGTAAAGGATATGCCAGGGAATATGTCTGTGCTTTTTGTGATGATACAAATGCATGAGGAGGCCGCTCACAGCATTTGTGTCTCTTTTTGGATCTGGATTTCTTTTTGTGAAAGTTCAGCACTATAAGATCTGTGCAAATCCAGATGTGTGTTGCACTTTCACAAGAAGAAATCCGGCTCCAAAAAGAACCGAATGCAGCGAGTGGCCGCCTTATGCCACATTTGGATCATCACAAATGAAACGATCCAAATGCCTATGAGGAATGTGCATGAATTAATATATAAAATTGTTACAAACATTGATAAAAATTCTGCTGCCTTATACTGTTCAAGACACATGCACAACCCTCCTAAGTATGCTCTTAAACAATACAAAGAGAACCAAGTAAATTTGATAATAATTCAATTTGAAGTTTATTATTTTTTATGGTATGGTCTATTTGAAACTTAACTTTCATGTTCCTTTAAAAGCCCACTCTGCTTATCCCATAACCCCTTAGGGATTGTTAAAACAAAATCTGATACAGTTTTTTTTAATATTCATCCCTAATTGTCCACAGCAGAATCAATTAGATAAGGGAAACCTAAGTTACAACATAGTGGTGCTTGTTACTTTATAGAAAACATAATTTATGTAAGAACTTACCTGATAAATTCATTTCTTTCATATTAGCAAGAGTCCATGAGCTAGTGACGTATGGGATATACATTCCTACCACACCCACAAATCAGTTTAACGAATAGCCAAGAAGTGGGGTGATAAGAAAAAAGTGCGAAAGCATTAAAAATAAGGAATTGGAATAATTGTGCTTTATACAAAAAAATCATAACCACCACAAAAAAAGGGTGGGCCTCATGGACTCTTGCTAATATGAAAGAAATGAATTTATCAGGTAAGTTCTTACATAAATGATGTTTTCTTTCATGTAATTAGTAAGAGTCCATGAGCTAGTGACGTATGGGATAATAAATACCCAAGATGTGGAACTTCCACGCAAGAGTCACTAGAGAGGGAGGGATAAAATAAAGACAGCCAATTCCGCTGAAAAAATAATCCACACCCCAAAATAAAGTTTTAATCTTATAATGAAAAAAACTGAAATTATAAGCAGAAGAATCAAACTGAAACAGCTGCCTGAAGTACTTTTCTACCAAAAACTGCTTCAGAAGAAGAAAACACATCAAAATGGTAGAATTTAGTGGCTGCTTTGCAAATCTGATCAACCGAAGCTTCATTCCTAAACGCCCAGGAAGTAGAAACTGACCTAGTAGAATGAGCTGTAATCCTTTGAGGCGGAGTTTTACCCGACTCGACATAAGCATGATGAATCAAAGATTTTAACCAAGATGCCAAAGAAATGGCAGAGGCCTTCTGACCTTTCTTGGAACCAGAAAAGATAACAAATAGACTAGAAGTCTTTTCGGAAATCTTTAGTAGCTTCAACATAATATTTCAAAGCTCTAACTACATCCAAAGAATGCAACAATCTTTCCTTAGAATTCTTAGGATTAGGACACAATGAAGGAACCACAATTTCTCTTCTAATGATGTTAGAGTTCACAACTTTAAGTAAAAATTGAAATGAAGTCCGCAACACCGCCTTATCCTGATGGAAAATCAGAAAAGGAGATTCACAAGAAAGAGCAGATAACTCTGAAACTCTTCTAGCAGAAGAGATGGCCAAAAGGAACAGAACTTTCCAAGAAAGTAATTTAATGTCCAGAGAATGCATAGGTTCAAACGGAGGAGCTTGTAAAGCCCCCAGAACCAAATTCAAACTCCAAGGAGGAGAGATTGACTTAATGACAGGTTTTATACGAACCAAAGCCTGTACAAAACAATGAATATCAGGAAGATTAGCAATCTTTCTGTGAAACAACACAGAAAGAGCAGAAATTTGTCCTTTCAAAGAACTTGCAGACAAACCTTTATCCAGACCATCCTGAAGAAAATGTAAAATTCTAGGAATTCTAAAAGAATGCCAGGAAAATTGATGAGAAGAGCACCAAGAAATGTAAGTCTTCCAGACTCGATAATATATCTTCCTAGACACAGATTTACAAGCCTGTAACATAGTATTAATTACGGAGTCAGAGAAACCTCTATAACTGAGAATCAAGCGTTCAATCTCCATACCTTCAAATTTAATGATTTGAGATCCTGATGGAAAAAAGGACCTTGAGATAGAAGGTCTGGTCTTAACGGAAGAGTCCAAGGTTGGCAAGTAGCCATCCGAACAAGATCCGCATACCAAAACCTGTGAGGCCATGCTGGAGCCACCAGCAGAACAAACGAACGCTCTTTTAGAATCTTGGAGATCACTCTTGGAAGAAGAACCAGAGGCGGAAAGATATAGGCAGGATGATACTTCCAAGGAAGTGACAATGCATCCACTGCCTCCGCCTGAGGATCCCTGGATCTGGACAGATACCTGGGAAGTTTCTTGTTTAGATGAGAAGCCATCAGATCTATTTCTGGAAGACCCCAGATTTGAACAATCTGAAGAAACACCTCTGGGTGAAGAGACCATTCGCCCGGATGTAACGTCTGGCGACTGAGATAATCCGCTTCCCAATTGTCTACACCTGGGATGTGAACCGCAGAAATTAGACAGGAGCTGGATTCCACCCAAGCAAGTATCCGAGATACTTCTTTCATAGCCAGAGGACTGTGAATCCCCCCTTGATGATTGACATATGCCACGGTTGTGACATTGTCCGTCTGAAAACAAATGAACGATTCTCTCTTTAGAAGAGGCCATGACTGAAGAGCTCTGAAAATCGCACGGAGTTCCAAAATGTTGATGGGTAATCTCGCCTCCCGAGATTCCCAAACCCCCTGCGCTGTCAGAGACCCCCGTACAGCTCCCCAACCTGTCAGACTCGCATCTGTTGAGATCACAGTCCAGGTTGGAAGAACAAAAGAAGCCCCTTGAACTAAATGATGGTGATCTGTCCACCACGTCAGAGAGTGTCGAACAATCGGATTTAAAGATATTAACTGTGATATCTTTGTATAATCCCTGCACCACTGGTTCAGCATACAAAGCTGAAGAGGTCGCATGTGAAAACGAGCAAAGGGGATCGCGTCCGATGCAGCAGTCATAAGACCTAGAATTTCCATGCATAAGGCTACCGAAAGGAATGATTGAGACTGAAGGTTTCGACAAGCTGAAACCAATTTCAGACGTCTCTTGTCCGTCAGAGACAAAGTCATGGACACTGAATCTATTTGGAAACCTAAAAAGGTTACCCTTGTCTGAGGAATCAATGAACTCTTTGTTAAATTGATCCTCCAACCATGTTCTTGAAGAAATGACACAAGTCGATTTGTATGAAATTCTGCTAAATGTGAAGACTGAGCAAGTACCAAGATATCGTCCAAATAAGGAAATACCACAATACCCTGTTCCCTGATTACAGATAGCAGGGCACCGAGAACCTTTGAAAAAATCCTTGGAGCTGTTGCTAGGCCGAACGGCAGAGCCACAAATTGGTAATGCTTGTCTAGAAAAGAGAATCTCAGAAACTGATAGTGATCTGGATGAATCGGAATATGCAGATATGCATCCTGTAAATCTATTGTGGACATATAATGCCCTTGCTGAACAAAAGGCAGAATAGTCCTTATAGTTACCATTTTGAATGTTGGTATCCTTACATAACGATTCAATATTTTTAAATCCAGAACTGGTCTGAAGGAATTCTCCTTCTTTGGTACAATGAATAGATTGGAGTAAAACCCCAGATCCTGTTCCAGAACTGGAACTGGCACAATTACTCCAGCCAACTCTAGATCTGAAACACATTTCAGAAATGCTTGAGCCTTCACTGGATTTATTGGAATGCGAGAAAGAAAAAACCTTCTTGCAGGAGGCCTTACCTTGAAACCTATTCTGTACCCTTGTTAAACAATGTTCTGAATCCAAAGACTGTGAATCGAATTGATCCAAATTTCTTTGAAAAATCGTAATCTGCCCCCTACCAGCTGTGCTGGAATGAGAGCCGCACCTTCATGTGGACTTGGGAGCTGGCTTTTGCTTTCTAAAAGGCTTGGATTTATTCCAGACTGGAGATGGTTTCCAAACAGAAACTGTTCCTTTAGGGGAAGGATCAGGCTTCTGTTCTTTATTCTGACGAAAGGAACGAAAACGATTAGCAGCCCTATATTTACCTTTAGATTTTTTATCCTGAGGTAAAAAAGTTCCTTTCCCCCCAGTAACAGTTGAAATAATAGAATCCAACTTGGAACCAAACAATTTATTACCTTGGAAAGAAAGGGAAAGCAAAGTTGACTTAGAAGACATATCTGCATTCCAAGTTTTAAGCCATAAAGCTCTTCTAGCTAAAATAGCTAAAGACATATACCTGACATCAACTCTAATGATATCAAAGATGGCATCACAAATAAAGTTATTAGCATGTTGAAGTTTATCAATACTATGAGTATTATGATCTGATACTTGTTGTGCCAAAGCCTCCAACCAAAAAGTGGAAGCTGCCGCAACATCAGCCAAAGAAATAGCAGGCCTAAGAAGATTACCTGAACATAAATAAGCTTTCCTTAGAAAGGAATCAATTTTCCTATCTAAAGGATCCTTAAAGGGAGTACTATCTGCCGTAGGAATAGTAGTACGTTTAGCGAGAGTAGAGATAGCCCCATCAACTTTAGGGATTTTGTCCCAAAACTCTAATCTGTCAGATGGCACAGGATACAATTTCTTAAACCTTTTAGAAGGAGTAAATGAATTACCCAGATTATTCCATTCCCTAGAAATTACTTCAGAAATAGCATCAGGGACAGGAAAAACTTCCGGAATAACTAATGCTAGGTAGATTTAGTATCAAGAGGACTAGATTCCTCCATCTCTAATGCGATTAAAACTTCTTTAAGTAAAGAACGAATAAATTCCATTTTAAATAAATATGAAGATTTATCAGTGTCAATATCTGAGACAGAATCCTCTGAACCAGAAAAATCATCATCATAAACAGACAAATCAGAATGATGATGATCATTTAAAAATTCATCTGAAAAATGTGAAGTTTTAAAAGACCTTTTACGTTTACTGGAAGGAGGAATAACAGACATAGCCTTCCTAATAGATTTAGAAACAAAATCTCTTATATTAACAGGAACATCCTGAGTATTAGATGTTAAAGGAACAGCAACAGGTAATGGTATATTACTAATGGAAATACTATCTGCATTAGCAAGCTTAACATGACATTCATCACAAACTACAGCCGGAGGGACAGATACCACAAGTTTACAGCAGATACACTTAACTTTGGTGGAACCAGCATCAGGCAGCGTTTTTCCAGAAGTAGCTTCTGATCCAGGGTCAATCTGAGACATCTTGCAATATGTAAGAGAAAAAAAACATATAAATCAAATTCCTTAAAAGGCAGTTTCAGGAATGGGAAAAAATGCCAATGAACAAGCCTCTAGCAACCAGAAGCAAATGAAAAAACATAATTTATGCTTACCTGATAAATTCCTTTCTTCTGTAGTGTGATCAGTCCACGGGTCATCATTACTTCTGGGATATTACTCCTCCCCAACAGGAAGTGCAAGAGGATTCACCCAGCAGAGCTGCATATAGCTCCTCCCCTCTACGTCACTCCCAGTCATTCGACCAAGGACCAACGAGAAAGGAGAAGCCAAGGGTGTAGTGGTGACTGGAGTATAATTTAAAAAATATTTACCTGCCTTAAAAAAACAGGGCGGGCCGTGGACTGATCACACTACAGAAGAAAGGAATTTATCAGGTAAGCATAAATTATGTTTTCTTCTGTTAAGTGTGATCAGTCCACGGGTCATCATTACTTCTGGGATACCAATACCAAAGCAAAAGTACACGGATGACGGGAGGGATAGGCAGGCTCTTTATACAGAAGGAACCACTGCCTGAAGAACCTTTCTCCCAAAAATAGCCTCCGAGGAAGCAAAAGTGTCAAATTTGTAAAATTTGGAAAAAGTATGAAGCGAAGACCAAGTTGCAGCCTTGCAAATCTGTTCAACAGAGGCCTCATTCTTGAAGGCCCAAGTGGAAGCCACAGCTCTAGTAGAATGAGCTGTAATTCTTTCAGGAGGCTGCTGTCCAGCAGTCTCATAAGCTAAACGTATTATGCTACGAAGCCAAAAGGAAAGAGAGGTAGCAGAAGCCTTTTGACCTCTCCTCTGACCAGAGTAAACGACAAACAGAGAAGACGTTTGTCGAAATTCCTTAGTTGCCTGTAAGTAAAATTTTAGGGCACGAACTACGTCCAGATTGTGCAGTAGACGTTCCTTCTTCGAAGAAGGATTTGGACACAAAGAAGGAACAACAATCTCTTGATTGATATTCCTGTTAGTGACTACCTTATGTAAGAACCCAGGTTTAGTACGCAGAACTACCTTATCCGAATGAAAAATCAAATAAGGAGAATCACAATGTAAGGCTGATAACTCAGAGACTCTTCGAGCCAAGGAAATAGCCATTAAAAATAGAACTTTCCAAGATAACAACTTTATATCAATGGAATGAAGGGGTTCAAACGGAACGCCCTGTAAAACGTTAAGAACAAGGTTTAAGCTCCATGGCGGAGCAACAGTTTTAAACACAGGCTTAATCCTGGCCAAAGCCTGACAAAAAGCCTGAACGTCTGGAACTTCTGACAGACGTTTGTGTAACAGAATGGACAGAGCTGAGATCTGTCCCTTTAATGAACTAGCAGATAAACCCTTTTCTAAACCTTCTTGTAGAAAAGACAATATCCTAGGAATCCTAACCTTACTCCAAGAGTAACCTTTGGATTCACACCAATATAGGTATTTACGCCATATCTTATGGTAAATCCTTCTGGTAACAGGCTTCCTAGCCTGTATTAAGGTATCAATAACTGACTCAGAAAACCCACGTCTTGATAAAATCAAGCGTTCAATTTCCAAGCAGTCAGCTTCAGAGAAGTTAGATTTTGATGTTTGAAAGGACCCTGAATCAGGAGATCCTGTTTCAGAGGTAGAGACCAAGGTGGACAGGATGACATGTCCACCAGGTCTGCATACCAAGTCCTGCGTGGCCATGCAGGTGCTAATAGAATCACTGATGCTCTCTCCTGTTTGATTCTGGCAATCAATCGAGGAAGCATCGGGAAGGGTGGAAACACGTAAGCCATCCTGAAGTCCCAAGGTGCTGTCAGGGCATCTATCAGGACTGCTCCTGGATCCCTGGATCTGGACCCGTAACGAGGAAGCTTGGCGTTCTGTCGAGACGCCATGAGATCTATCTCTGGTTTGCCCCAACGTCGAAGTATTTGGGCAAAGACCTCCGGATGAAGCTCCCACTCCCCCGGATGAAAAGTCTGACGACTTAAGAAATCCGCCTCCCAGTTCTCCACTCCCGGAATGTGGATTGCTGACAGGTGGCAAGAGTGAGACTCTGCCCAGCGAATTATCTTTGATACTTCCATCATTGCTAGAGAGCTTCTTGTCCCTCCCTGATGGTTGATGTAAGCTACCGTCGTGATGTTGTCCGACTGAAACCTGATGAACCCCCGAGTTGTCAGCTGGGGCCAAGCCAGGAGGGCATTGAGAACTGCTCTCAATTCCAGAATGTTTATTGGCAGGAGACTCTCCTCCTGACTCCATTGTCCCTGAGCTTTCAGAGAATTCCAGACGGCACCCCAACCTAGAAGGCTGGCGTCTGTTGTTACAATTGTCCAGTCTGGTCTGCTGAATGGCATCCCCCTGGACAGATGTGGCCGAGAAAGCCACCATAGAAGAGAATTTCTGGTCTCTTGATCCAGATTCAGAGAAGGGGACAAATCTGAGTAATCCCCATTCCACTGACTTAGCATGCACAGTTGCAGTGGTCTGAGGTGTAAGCGAGCAAAGGGAACTATGTCCATTGCCGCTACCATTAAGCCGATTACCTCCATGCATTGAGCCACTGACGGGTGTTGAATGGAATGAAGGGTGCGGCAAGCACTTTGAAGTCTTGTTAACCTGTCCTCTGTCAGGTAAATCTTCATTTCTACAGAATCTATAAGAGTCCCCAGGAAGGGAACTCTTGTGAGTGGAACGAGTGAACTTTTCTTTTCGTTTACCTTCCATCCATGTGACCTTAGAAAAGCCAGTACTAACTCTGTATGAGACTTGGCAGTTTGAAAGCTTGAAGCTTGTATCAGAATGTCGTCTAGGTACGGAGCTACCGAGATTCCCCGCGGTCTTAGTACCGCCAGAAGAGCACCCAGAACCTTTGTGAAGATTCTTGGAGCTGTAGCCAATCCGAATGGAAGAGCTACAAACTGGTAATGCCTGTCTAGGAAGGCAAACCTTAGATACCGGTAATGATCTTTGTGAATCGGTATGTGAAGGTAAGCATCCTTTAAATCCACTGCGGTCATGTACTGACCCTTTTGGATCATGGGTAAAATTGTCCGAATAGTCTCCATTTTGAACGATGGAACTCTTAGGAATTTGTTTAGGATCTTTAAATCCAGGATTGGTCTGAAAGTTCCCTCTTTTTTGGGAACCACAAACAGATTTGAGTAAAACCCTTGTCCCTGTTCCGACCGTGGAACTGGATGGATTACTCCCATTAACAAAAGTTCCTGTACGCAGCGTAGAAACGCCTCTTTCTTTGTTTGGTTTGTTGACAACCTTGACAGATGAAATCTTTCTCTTGGAGGAGAGAATTTGAAGTCCAGAAGGTATCCCTGAGATATTATCTCTAGCGCCCAGGGGTCCTGGACATCTCTTGCCCAAGCCTGGGCGAAGAGAGAAAGTCTGCCCCCCACTAGATCCGATCCCGGATCGGGGGCCCTCAATTCATGCTGTTTTAGGGGCAGCAGCAGGTTTCCTGGCCTGCTTGCCCTTGTTCCAAGACTGGTTAGGTCTCCAGCTTTGTCTGTAGCGAGCAACAGATCCTTCTTGTTTTGGAGCAGTGGAAGTTGATGCTGCTCCTGCTTTGAAATTCCGAAAGGAACGAAAATTAGACTGTCTAGCCTTAGGTTTGGCTCTGTCTTGAGGCAGGGCGTGGCCCTTACCTCCTGTAATGTCAGCGATAATTTCTTTCAAACCGGGCCCAAATAAGGTCTGCCCTTTGAAAGGTATATTAAGTAATTTGGACTTAGAAGTTACATCAGCTGACCAGGATTTTAGCCACAGTGCTCTGCGCGCCTGAATGGCGAATCCGGAATTCTTAGCCGTAAGTTTAGTTAAATGTACTACGGCTTCCGAAATGAATGAATTAGCTAGCTTAAGGATTCTAAGCCTGTCCGTAATGTCGTCCAGAGTAGCTGAACTAAGGTTGTCTTCCAGAGACTCAATCCAGAATGCCGCTGCAGCCGTGACCGGCGCAATGCATGCAAGGGGTTGCAATATAAATCCTTGTTGAACAAACATTTTCTTAAGGTAACCCTCTAACTTTTTATCCATTGGATCTGAAAAGGCACAGCTATCCTCCACCGGGATAGTGGTACGCTTAGCTAAAGTAGAAACTGCTCCCTCCACCTTAGGGACCGTTTGCCATAAGTCCCGTGTGGTGGTGTCTATTGGAAACATCTTTCTAAATATCGGAGGGGGTGAGAACGGCACACCGGGTCTATCCCACTCCTTAGTAATAATTTCAGTTAGTCTCTTAGGTATAGGAAAAACGTCAGTACTTGTTGGTACAGCAAAATATTTATCCAACCTACACATTTTCTCTGGTATTGCAACTGTGTTACAATCATTCAGAGCCGCTAACACCTCCCCTAGTAATACACGGAGGTTTTCCAGCTTAAATTTAAAATTTGAAATATCTGAATCCAATCTGTTTGGATCAGAACCGTCAGCCGCAGAATGAAGCTCTCCGTCCTCATGTTCTGCAAGTTGTGACGCAGTATCTGACATGGCCCTAGCATTATCAGCGCACTCTGTTCTCACCCCAGAGTGATCACGCTTGCCTCTTAGCTCTGGTAATTTAGCCAAAACCTCAGTCATAACAGTAGCCATATCTTGTAATGTTATTTGTAATGGCCGCCCAGATGTACTGGGCGCCACAATATCGCGCACCTCCCGAGCGGGAGATGCAGGTACTGTCACGTGAGGCGAGTTAGTCGGCATAACTCTCCCCTCGTTGTTTGGTGAAATTTGTTCAATTTGTACAGATTGACTTTTATTTAAAGTAGCATCAATACAGTTAGTACATAAATTTCTATTGGGCTCCACTTTGGCGTTAGCACAAATAGTACAGGTCTCATCCTCTGAATCAGACATGTTTAACACACTAGCAACTAAACTTGCAACTTGGAAATATTATTCAAGTAAAATACAATGAAAAACGTACTGTGCCTAAGAAGCACAGAAAGATATATGACAGTTGAAATCAATAAACTGAAAAGGTTACAGCATCAAACTTTGTAAAAAACACAATTTTAGCAAAGGCTTGTTCCCATTAGCAAAGAATAACTAACCCTGATGGCATAAAAAAGTTAAAGAATAAACGTTTTTTTATCACAGTCAACTACAATCTCACAGCTCTGTTGTGAAGATTACTTCCCTCAAACAAGCTTTGAAGACCCCTGAGTTCTGTAAGATGAACCGGAACATGCAGGAAAAAACAATGAGCTTCTGACTGAAATTTTTGATGTGTAGCAAAAGCGCCAACAAAAGGCCCCTCCCCCTCACACACAACAGTGAGAGAGATCAGTAAACTGTCAGAATTAGATCAAGCAACTGCCAAGTGGAAAAATAGTGCCCAAACATTTTATTCACCCAGTACCTCAGAAAATGAAAACGATTTTACATTCCAGCAAAAACGTTTAACATAAATTAAGAGTTATTAAAAAGCCTGTTGCTTTGCAAATAGGCTAAAGTCTTATATACACAGTGTAATTCCAGTGAAGTACCATTCCCCAGAATACTCAAATGTAAAATATACATACATGATATTATATTGGTATGGCAGGATTTTCTCATCAATTCCATTGTCAGAAAATAAAAGCTGCTACATACCTCTTTGCAGATTAATCTGCCCGCTGTCCCCTGATCTGAAGTTTACCTCTCCTCAGATGGCCGAGAAACAGCAATATGATCTTAACTACTCCGGCTAAAATCATAGAAAAAACTCTGGTAGATTCTTCTTCAAACTCTACCAGAGAAGGAATAACACACTCCGGTGCTATTAAAAATAACAAACTTTTGATTGAAGAAATAAAACTAAATAAAATCACCATAGTCCTCTCACACATCCTATCTAGTCGTTGGGTGCAAGAGAATGACTGGGAGTGACGTAGAGGGGAGGAGCTATATGCAGCTCTGCTGGGTGAATCCTCTTGCACTTCCTGTTGGGGAGGAGTAATATCCCAGAAGTAATGATGACCCGTGGACTGATCACACTTAACAGAAGAAATGAGACTTAAATAATGTGAGAAAAAAGGTGAAGACAAAAATGACGCCCACATTTTTTGGCGCCAAAAAAGCCGCCCACATTATTGGCGCCCAAATGCTTTTGGCGCCAAGAATGACGCCACATCCGGTGACGCCGACATTTTTGGCGCAAAAACGTCAAAAAAATGACGTAGGCACGAACAACTTCCGGCGACAAGTATGACGCCGGAAATGACAAAGAATTTTTTTTTTGCGCCAAAAAAGTCAGCACCAAGAATGACGCAATAAAATGAAGCATTTTCAGCCCCCGCGAGCCTAACAGCCCACAGGGAAAAAAGTCAATTTTTAAGGTAAGAAAAAATGTCTTAATTCATATGCATTATCCCAAATAATGAAACTGACTGTCTGAAATAAGGAATATTGATCATCCTGAATCAAGGCAAATAAATGTTTAAACACATATATTTAGAACTTTATATAAAAGTGCCCAACCATAGCTTAGAGTGTCACAAAAAAACAAAATTTATGCTTACCTGATAAATTCCTTTCTCCTGTAGTGTGGTCAGTCCACGGGTCATCATTACTTCTGGGATATTAACTCCTCCCCAACAGGAAGTGCAAGAGGATTCACCCAGCAGAGCTGCCATATAGCTCCTCCCCTCTACGTCACACCCAGTCATTCGACAGAGAACCAACGAGAAAGGAGAAGCCAAAGGGTGCAGTGGTGACTGGAGTATAATTTAAAAATTTAGACCTGCCATAAAAACAGGGTGGGCCGTGGACTGACCACACAACAGGAGAAAGGAATTTATCAGGTAAGCATAAATTTTGTTTTCTCCTGTTAAGTGTGGTCAGTCCACGGGTCATCATTACTTCTGGGATACCAATACCAAAGCTAAAGTACACGGATGACGGGAGGGACAGGCAGGCTCTTTATACGGAAGGAACCACTGCCTGAAGAACCTTTCTCCCAAAAACAGCCTCCGAAGAAGCAAAAGTGTCAAATTTGTAAAATTTGGAAAAAGTATGAAGAGAAGACCAAGTTGCAGCCTTGCAAATCTGTTCAACAGAAGCCTCATTCTTAAAGGCCCAAGTGGAAGCCACAGCTCTAGTAGAATGAGCTGTAATTCTTTCAGGAGGCTGCTGTCCAGCAGTCTCATAGGCTAAACGTATTATGCTACGAAGCCAAAAAGAGAGAGAGGTAGCCGAAGCTTTTTGACCTCTCCTCTGACCAGAATAAACGACAAACAGGGAAGACGTTTGTCGAAAATCCTTAGTTGCCTGTAGATAAAATTTCAGGGCACGGACTACATCTAGATTGTGTAGAAGATGTTCCTTCTTCGAAGAAGGATTAGGACACAAAGATGGAACAACAATCTCTTGATTGATATTCCTGTTAGTGACCACCTTAGGTAAGAACCCAGGTTTAGTACGCAGAACTACCTTGTCTGAATGAAAAATCAGATAAGGAGAATCACAATGTAAGGCAAATAACTCAGAGACTCTTCGAGCCGAGGAAATAGCCATTAAAAACAGAACTTTCCAAGATAACAGCTTGATATCAATGGAATGAAGGGGTTCAAACGGAACACCCTGTAAAACATTAAGAACTAAGTTCAAACTCCATGGTGGAGCAACAGTTTTAAACACAGGCTTGATCCTAGCTAAAGCCTGACAAAAAGCTTGAACGTCCGGAACCTCTGACAGACGTTTGTGTAAAAGAATGGACAGAGCTGAAATCTGTCCCTTTAAGGAACTAGCGGATAAACCCTTTTCTAAACCTTCTTGTAGAAAAGACAATATCCTAGGAATCCTAAACTTACTCCATGAGTAACTCTTGGATTCGCACCAATATAAGTATTTACGCCATATTTTATGGTAAATCTTTCTGGTAACAGGCTTCCTAGCCTGTATTAAGGTATCAATTACTGACTCAGAAAAACCACGTTTTGATAAAATCAAGCGTTCAATTTCCAAGCAGTCAGCTTCAGAGAAATTAGATTTTGATGTTTGAAGGGACCCTGAATCAGAAGGTCCTGTCTCAGAGGCAGAGACCAAGGTGGACAGGATGACATGTCCACTAGATCTGCATACCAAGTCCTGCGTGGCCACGCAGGCGCTATTAGAATCACCGATGCTCTCTCCTGTTTGATTCTGGCAATCAATCGAGGAAGCATCGGGAAGGGTGGAAACACATAAGCCATCCCGAAGGTCCAAGGTGCTGTCAAAGCATCTATCAGAACCGCTCCCGGATCCCTGTATCTGGACCCGTAACAAGGAAGCTTGGCGTTCTGTTGAGACGCCATGAGATCTATCTCTGGTTTGCCCCAACGTCGAAGAATTTGGGCAAAGACTTCCGGATGAAGTTCCCACTCCCCCGGATGAAAAGTCTGACGACTTAGGAAATCCGCCTCCCAGTTCTCCACTCCCGGGATGTGGATTGCTGACAGGTGGCAAGAGTGAGACTCTGCCCAGCGAATTATCTTTGATACTTCCATCATTGCTAGGGAGCTTCTTGTCCCTCCCTGATGGTTGATGTAAGCTACAGTCGTGATGTTGTCCGACTGAAACCTGATGAACCCCCGAGTTGTTAACTGGGGCCAAGCCAGAAGGGCATTGAGAACTGCTCTCAATTCCAGAATGTTTATTGGCAGGAGACTCTCCTCCTGATTCCATTGTCCCTGAGCCTTCAGAGAATTCCAGACAGCGCCCCAACCTAGCAGGCTGGCGTCTGTTGTTACAATTGTCCAATCTGGCCTGCTGAATGGCATCCCCCTGGACAGATGTGGCCGAGAAAGCCACCATAGAAGAGAATTTCTGGTCTCTTGATCCAGATTCAGAGTGGGGGACAAGTCTGAGTAATCCCCATTCCACTGACTTAGCATGCACAATTGCAGCGGTCTGAGATGTAGGCGTGCAAAGGGTACTATGTCCATTGCCGCTACCATCAAGCCGATTACCTCCATGCATTGAGCCACTGACGGGTGTTGAATGGAATGAAGGACACGGCATGCATTTTGAAGCTTTGTTAACCTGTCTTCTGTCAGGTAGATCTTCATTTCTACAGAATCTATAAGAGTCCCCAAGAAGGGAACTCTTGTGAGTGGAAAGAGAGAACTCTTCTTTTCGTTCACCTTCCATCCATGCGACCTTAGAAATGCCAGTACTAACTCTGTATGAGACTTGGCAGTTTGAAAGCTTGAAGCTTGTATCAGAATGTCGTCTAGGTACGGAGCTACCGAAATTCCTTGCGGTCTTAGTACCGCCAGAAGAGCACCCAGAACCTTTGTGAAGATTCTTGGAGCCGTAGCTAATCCGAATGGAAGAGCTACAAACTGGTAATGCCTGTCTAGGAAGGCAAACCTTAGATACCGGTAATGATCCTTGTGAATCGGTATGAGAAGGTAAACATCCTTTAAATCCACTGTGGTCATGTACTGACCCTTTTGGATCATGGGTAGAATTGTCCGAATAGTTTCCATTTTGAACGATGGAACTCTTAGGAATTTGTTTAGGATCTTTAAATCCAAGATTGGCCTGAAAGTTCCCTCTTTTTTGGGAACCACAAACAGATTTGAGTAAAACCCTTGTCCGTGTTCCGACCGCGGAACCGGATGGATCACTCCCATTAGTAAAAGATCTTGTACACAGCGTAGAAACGCCTCTTTCTTTATTTGGTTTGTTGACAACCTTGACAGATGAAATCTCCCTTTTGGGGGAGAGGATTTGAAGTCCAGAAGATATCCCTGAGATATGATCTCTAACGCCCAGGGATCCTGGACATCTCTTGCCCAAGCCTGGGCGAAGAGAGAAAGTCTGCCCCCCACTAGATCCGTTCCCGGATCGGGGGCCCTCAATTCATGCTGTCTTAGGGGCAGCAGCAGGTTTCCTGGCCTGCTTGCCCTTGTTCCAGGACTGATTAGGTCTCCAGCCTTGTCTGTAGCGAGCAACAGCTCCTTCCTGTTTTGGTGCAGAGGAAGTTGATGCTGCTCCTGCTTTGAAATTACGAAAGGAACGAAAATTAGACTGTCTAGCCTTAGGTTTGGCTCTGTCTTGAGGCAGGGCATGGCCTTTACCTCCTGTAATGTCAGCGATAATTTCTTTCAACCCGGGCCCGAATAAGGTCTGCCCTTTGAAAGGTATGTTAAGTAATTTAGATTTAGAAGTAACGTCAGCTGACCAGGATTTTAGCCACAGTGCTCTGCGTGCCTGAATGGCGAATCCGGAATTCTTAGCCGTAAGTTTAGTTAAATGTACTACGGCATCCGAAATAAATGAATTAGCTAGCTTAAGTGTCTTAAGCTTGTTTGAAATCTCATCTATAGTTATTGAGTCAAGAGTCTCTTCCAGGGACTCGGACCAAAAAGCGGCCGCGGCCGTGACAGACGCAATACATGCAAGGGGTTGCAATATAAAACCTTGTTGAACAAACATTTTCTTAAGGTAACCCTCTAATTTTTTATCCATTGGATCTGAAAAGGCACAGCTATCCTCCACCGGGATAGTGGTACGCTTAGCCAGAGTAGAAACCGCTCCCTCCACCTTAGGGACCGTCTGCCATAAGTCCCGTGTGGTGGCGTCTATTGGAAACATTTTTCTAAACACAGGAGGGGGGGAAAAGGGTACACCGGGCCTATCCCACTCCTTAGTAATTATCTCTGTAAGCCTCTTAGGTATAGGAAATACGTCAGTACTCGCCGGTACCGCATAGTATCTATCCAGCCTACATAATTTCTCTGGGATTGCAACGGTGTTACAATCATTCAGAGCTGCTAATACCTCCCCTAACAGTACACGGAGGTTTTCGAGTTTAAACTTAAAATTAGAAATGTCTGAATCCATTCTATTGGGATCAGAACCGTCACCTGCAGATTGAAGCTCTCCGTCCTCATGTTCAGCATACTGTGACGCAGTATCAGACATGGCCCTATTATCAACAGCGCACTCTGTTCTCACCCCAGAGTGATCACGCTTACCTCTTAGTTCTGGTAATTTAGCCAAAACTTCAGTCATAACATTAGCCATATCCTGTAATGTGATTTGTAATGGCCGCCCTGATGTACTCGGCGCTACAATATCACGCACCTCCCGAGCGGGAGATGCAGGTACTGACACGTGAGGCGAGTTAGTCGGCATAACTCTCCCCTCGTTGTTTGGTGAAATATGTTCAATTTGTACAGATTGACTTTTATTTAAAGTAGCATCAATGCAAGTAGTACATAAATTTCTATTGGGCTCCACTTTGGCTTTAGCACATATAGCACAGAGATATTCCTCTGAATCAGACATGTTTAACACACTAGCAAATAAACTAGCAACTTGGAAATACTTTTCAAAGCAATTTACAAATAATATGAAAACGTACTGTGCCTTTAAGAAGCACAGAAAAAAGTTATGACAGTTTGAGAAATAATAAACTGAGAAACTATAACATCAAATTCTTTCCGGTAAAAACACAATTTTAGCAAAGGATTGCCCCCATTAGCAATGGATAACTAACCCTGAATAGCAGAAAAAAAGTACAGAAATAAAAGTTTTTTATCACAGTCAGTTACAATCTCACAGCTCTGCTGTGAGTGATTACCTCCCTCAAAATAAGTTTTGAAGACCCCTGAGCTCTGTAGAGACGAACCGGATCATGCAGGGAAGACAAGAGACTTCTGACTGAATTTTTGATGCGTAGCAAAAGCGCCAAAATAGACCCCTCCCCCTCACACACAACAGTGAGGGAGATCAGTAAACTATCTTAAATTACATAAAACGACTGCCAAGTGGAAAAAAACAGTGCCTAAAACATTTTTTCACCCAGTACCTCAGAAAATTAAACGATTTAACATGCCAGCAAAAACGTTTAACATCAAATAAATGAAATGTCATTAGAAAGCCTGTTGCTAGTCACTGCAAATTAGGCTAAAGACTTATGCATACAGTATTATCCCAGTGAAGTGCCATTCCCCAGAATACTGAAGTGTAAATATACATACATGACAGCCTGATACCAGTTGCTACTACTGCATTTAAGGCTGAGCTTACATTATATCGGTATGGCAGAATTTTCTCAGTCAATTCCATTGTCAGAAAATAATATGCTGCTACATACCTCTTTGCAGATTAACCTGCCCGCTGTCCCCTGATCTGAAGTTTACCTCACTCCTCAGATGGCCGAGAACAGCAATATGATCTTAACTACGCCGGCTAAAATCATACAAAAAACTCAGGTAGATTCTTCTTCAAATTCTACCAGAGAAGGAACAACACACTCCGGTGCTGTTATAAAATAACAAACTTTTGATTGAAGGTATAAAACTAAGTATAATCACCACAGTCCTCTCACACATCCTATCTATTAGTTGGGTGCAAGAGAATGACTGGGTGTGACGTAGAGGGGAGGAGCTATATGGCAGCTCTGCTGGGTGAATCCTCTTGCACTTCCTGTTGGGGAGGAGTTAATATCCCAGAAGTAATGATGACCCGTGGACTGACCACACTTAACAGGAGAAATAAGACTTACTTACCCCAGGACACTCATCTACATGTAGTAGAAAGCCAAACCAGTACTGAAACGAGAATCAGTAGAGGTAATGGTATATAAGAGTATATCGTCGATCTGAAAAGGGAGGTAAGAGATGAATCTCTACGACCGATAACAGAGAACCTATGAAATAGATCCCGTAGAAGGAGACCATTGAATTCAAATAGGCAATACTCTCTTCACATCCCTCTGACATTCACTGCACACTGAGAGGAAAACCGGGCTCCAGCCTGCTGCGAAGCGCATATCAACGTAGAATCTAGCACAAACTTACTTCACCACCTCCATGGGAGGCAAAGTTTGTAAAACTGATTTGTGGGTGTGGTGAGGGGTGTATTTATAGGCATTTTGAGGTTTGGGAAACTTTGCCCCTCCTGGTAGGAATGTATATCCCATACGTCACTAGCTCATGGACTCTTGCTAATTACATGAAAGAAACTAAAACACTCTTATTTCTTTAATATTTACACAAATAATGTATTTTAAAAATACATCTACATGATATTATCAGTCTAATCTTTTTTTTTTTTTTTTTCATTTTCAAACAAACTTTATTTATAAAACAAAATCAATATACATGTTACATATCATGACCATCAATAATACAGTCACCAAAACATATACAGCTCATGGATCTGCCTTGAAAAGAGAAAAATAACGTTGGCAATCTAGATTAACATCGTATTAAGATCCATACATCATATAGCTCCTCTAGTTCCAAATTAATACATGATAAAGTTGTATTCTTACAGATGTCAATGCATGGCCCATCCCTCATCACTCCAGTATATTTTACAAGGCAATAACTAGAACATAAAGTATATCCCATATCAACCTGCGAGGTGTTGTTAAGATATGCTAAGAATTCCTATAAGGCATCTGGGTTGCAAGGTGGGGGTGTAAGGTGGGTAATATCTTCTGTCAAAGAGTGTAGGTATTCCTCCCAGATAAAGGAGATTTCGTGCAATTCCCCCAGTTTGCCCATCCTGATGTAATGATATTATTCTAGTTTTAAGGCCATAGTCACTCTACCTCTCCAAAACTGTAGTGTTGGTAATGTGTTTTTCTTCCAATTATAAGGAATATATCTCTTGGCCGTATTAATCATGATCGTCAAAAGTTGAAGTCTGTACATACAGCGTATCCTGGGGCGGACATTAAACAAGAATGTCCATGGTGTATGGGGGATGGGGGAACCTAGGGCTCTTTCCATTTCTCTTCCTATGTCTAGCCAATATTGCTTTACAATGGGGCATGTCCACCATATATGTGTAAATGTGCCTCTGTCCTCGCACCCCCTCCAGCATTTTGCATTGTAAGTGGGAATCATTCTCTCTAGTCTGTCTGGAGTATAATGCCATCTGCATAGCAGCTTGGTATTCATTTCGGCAACCTGTGGGGACGAGGCTGAGGAGCTCATTTGCCTGTAAATCGTGTCCCACGTTTTAGGTGAGAGGTGTTCATTTAGTTCGGACTCCCATCTTACAACATATGTTGGTGGTTGTGTGGTCTGGTGTGCTATAAGTAGTTTGTAAGAAATGGACAAGGTACAGCTGCTTGGTAGCGGCGCATGGCACATAGACTCAAAGGGTGTCAGGGGTCTAGATATGTTGGCCTTACATGGGTGCGTCTGATGGCTATGTGAAATTTGATGGTACGCCAACCAGTTATTGTGATCAAGGCTTAGTATATCCAAGACCTCTTGCTTAGTTTTAAGCTTACCATTTTGTAAGACCTTGTACCAATGCGTAGTCTGGCTTAGTGTTAGCATGTTTTGAGCACGTGTGTAGGGTTGGGTGAGGGATTGGGTATCATAGGTTAGTGGAGTCAGTGGGGATTGTAGGGACGAAATTGATTTGTGTGACCTCAAAATCCTATTCCAAACCTTGAGAGTTTCCTGAACTGAAATTGGGCGATCTGGCTGGGTAGTACCAGTACGCCTTTGATAGTCTGGCAACCAGCATTGTCCTCCTAAGTGGGAAGTCCCACAGAGCTCGGTTTCTAAAGTTACCCATTCTTTATGAGCAGCATGCTTGCACCAGTCCACGATCCTGGACATATGGGTTGCATAATTATACAGCTGTAAACTAGGTACCCCTAGTCCTCCTTGTAATTTATTATGATACAGAGTCTGTGTAGCGACTCTTGGTCGTTTATTACTCCATATGAAGGAGTTAATAATTTTCTGTAACTGATATAGTGATTTGTCTGGAATGGGGATAGGGAGTACTTGAAGGAGGTAAAGGATTTTTGGAAGAATAATCATTTTTATAGAGTTAATTCTACCTATCCAAGATAAAGGTTTTTGTTTCCAGGAGGCCAAAATAGGTATAACGTGTGTTACAAGAGGATCAAAATTCAGTGGGATTATTTTATTCAGGTAGGGAGTAATGTATACACCTAAATACTTGAGTGCTACCGGTTGGTGTCTAAATTGGTGCACCATCAAATGGCGTAACTCATGTTGTGGAGTTCCTATATTAATAAATTCCGATTTGGAATAATTGATACGAAAGTATGACATCTCTCCGAATTCGTGTAAAGTTACCATGAGAGCGGGCACTGAAGTTTCTAAATGCGTTAAAGTTAAAATGATATCGTCCGCATATAAGGAGGTTTTGTATTCTGTGTGATTTACGGTTATTCCTTTGATATCTGGGTTAACTCTAATGTATGTGGCCAATACTTCTATTGCCAAAATGAACAACGTGGGGGATAAGGGGCATCCCTGTCGGGTTCCGTTCTTGATTGTAAATGGGTCAGATAGAAAATCATTCAACTTAATTTTGGCCGTGGGATTATTATATAGTGCAAAGATTTTAGTAAGGAATTCGGTGTTAAAACCGAATCCTAAAAGTGTATTTTTAAGGAAAGACCAATTCAGACGGTCAAATGCTTTTTCAGCATCCATAGATAAGACTACGGCAGGGATATTTTGTTTACTTGCATATTCTATAAGATTAATGATTTTAGTGGAGTTGTCCCTAGCCTCTCTATTTGGGGTAAATCCTACCTGATTGAGGTGTATTAAATTTGGGAGTACTTTGTTTAGGCGGGTGGCAAGAATTTTAGCATAAAGCTTAACATCCACATTTAATAAAGAAATGGGACGGAAATTTGAAGGGGTCGTTGCTGGTTTGCCCGGTTTGGGCAAGACCACAACGTGTGCTTCCAACATCGAGGGCGGAAATTTAGCCCCTTGACTTATCTCATTAAAAATTGTGGCCAAGTGTGGAGCCAGATCCTCTCGGAAAACTTTATAATATTTTGGAGAGAACCCATCTGGGCCCGGGCTTTTCCCATTTTTCAGTGTTTGTATGGCCTTCTTGATTTCTGGTATAGAAAAGGGTAGATTAAGTTGTTCTAAGTGGGCCTCTGTCAGCTTGGGTAAAGGACAGTTTTTAAGATATCTATCTAATGTATTGTTGAAATGGGGTAAGTCATCAGTAGGAGATAAGTTATATAGGTCCGAGTAATAAGAGTGGAACGCTTGGAGAATTTCGGGGGTAGTTGTTAATGTTGATTTATTTGGGGGTTTTAGTTCATATATGTGTGATTTAAGTTTCTTTCTTTTTAGGGCCCTTGCTAAATATTTACCGGCTCTATTATTCTCATAATGGAAAAAACTATTTGTTTTATGCGAGAGATTATGGTGTTCCAATTGCAAAAAGTCATCTAAAGATTGCCTGACTTTCATTATTTCAGTCAGAATATTATCATCTAACGGAGAGTGCTTGTGTAAGTGTTCCAGGTCTGAGAGTTTAATGGTGAGGTTGTCATATTCTACCCTTTGGGTATGTCTTAGTTGGGCTCTTAATTTAATAAATTCTCCCCTAAGTGAGCATTTGTGTGCCTCCCAGACCGCAAATTGGTTGGGAGTTGAGGGAGTGTTTATCTGAAAATATTCCTCTATGACTCTGTGCAATTTGTCGATATGATCTGCCTTGTTAAGCAGTGTATCATCTAACTTCCATAGAAATGGTATGTCTGTATGTTCTGGCCATGTGATATGCAGCAAGACTGCTGAATGGTCTGACCAGGCTGTGGGGGAGATTAAACATTTTTTAACCTGTGTGAGACCTTTTTGATTAGTGAGAAAATAATCAATCCTACTGTGTGATTTGTTGGGATGGGAGTAAAACGTATAGTCCCTGGTGCTAGGATGCTGAAGTCTCCAGATGTCATATAGCTTATGGAGTTTAAGTTGCTTCCAAAAGTATGTGTGAAATTTCGTCCTATGTGTTGGGTAGGGGTTATTGCTATCTAAATGTGGTTGGAAGTGTAGATTAAAGTCTCCGCCCATATAAATTGGTCCTGCTGAGATGTCTAATATACGATTAAACAGTTGTACAAAAAAGGGTTTCGGCTTGTTATTGGGTGCATAAAGATTGATAAGTGTAATCGGACGTCCATATAGGAGGCCCTTCAGTCCCAGGAATCGGCCTTCATTATCTGATTCTTGTTTGATTAATGTGAAGTGTACACTCCTTTTCATTAAAATGCTCACGCCACATTTTTTAGAAGGTCCTGTGCTGTGAAAATGTTGTGTATAAGTTTGTCCTAAATATTTTGGTATGTTTCCCTTTCTAAAGTGGGTCTCCTGGAGGAAGAGTATATCGGCCTGTCTTTTGGAAATATCTGAGAGGGCTTTTGATCGTTTGCATGGGGAATTAAGGCCTCTAGCATTTTGGGAAAAGAGGACTAGGGAGTGTGGCTTGTTAGAGTTGTGGCAAGACATTATCTTGGTGTAATTGCCAGCTGAACTTATGAACATTTAAACTGGTCAAGCCTATAGTGACTGTATAAGTAGTGATTTTTTTTTCCCTATAAAAACATAATCTGAACATGCATTAGCTTCATACAAACAATAAAAAAAAACACATTGTGCAATATAAAACTGTAGAATTATAAGAACAAACAAATCTCTAAGTCTGAAACCAGACATAAAAATAGATATAACACTAAAGGGGGGAATACAATCATAAGGTCCTTTATTTTGTAAACATAAAGTTCTTACCCATCCCAAAAAACATAATTTATGTAAGAACTTACCTGATAAATTCATTTCTTTCATATTAACAAGAGTCCATGAGCTAGTGACGTATGGGATATACATTCCTACCAGGAGGGGCAAAGTTTCCCAAACCTTAAAATGCCTATAAATACACCCCTCACCACACCCACAAATCAGTTTAACGAATAGCCAAGAAGTGGGGTGATAAGAAAAAAAGTGTGAAGCATATAAAATAAGGAATTGGAATAATTGTGCTTTATACAAAAATCATAACCACCACAAAAAAGGGTGGGCCTCATGGACTCTTGTTAATATGAAAGAAATGAATTTATCAGGTAAGTTCTTACATAAATTATGTTTTCTTTCATGTAATTAACAAGAGTCCATGAGCTAGTGACGTATGGGATAATGACTACCCAAGATGTGGATCTTTCCACACAAGAGTCACTAGAGAGGGAGGGATAAAATAAAGACAGCCAATTCCTGCTGAAAATAATCCACACCCAAAATAAAGTTTAACAAAAAACATAAGCAGAAGATTCAAACTGAAACCGCTGCCTGAAGAACTTTTCTACCAAAAACTGCTTCAGAAGAAGAAAATACATCAAAATGGTAGAATTTAGTAAAAGTATGCAAAGAGGACCAAGTTGCTGCTTTGCAGATCTGGTCAACCGAAGCTTCATTCCTAAACGCCCAGGAAGTAGAAACTGACCTAGTAGAATGAGCTGTAATTCTTTGAGGCGGAATTTTACCCGACTCAACATAGGCAAGATGAATTAAAGATTTCAACCAAGATGCCAAAGAAATGGCAGAAGCTTTCTGGCCTTTCCTAGAACCGGAAAAGATAACAAATAGACTAGAAGTCTTACGGAAAGATTTCGTAGCTTCAACATAATATTTCAAAGCTCTAACAACATCCAAAGAATGCAATGATTTCTCCTTAGAATTCTTAGGATTAGGACATAATGAAGGAACCACAATTTCTCTACTAATGTTGTTGGAATTCACAACTTTAGGTAAAAATTCAAAAGAAGTTCGCAACACCGCCTTATCCTGATGAAAAATCAGAAAAGGAGACTCACACGAAAGAGCAGATAATTCAGAAACTCTTCTAGCAGAAGAGATGGCCAAAAGGAACAAAACTTTCCAAGAAAGTAATTTAATGTCCAATGAATGCATAGGTTCAAACGGAGGAGCTTGAAGAGCTCCCAAAACCAAATTCAAACTCCATGGAGGAGAAATTGACTTAATGACAGGTTTTATACGAACCAAAGCTTGTACAAAACAATGAATATCAGGAAGAATAGCAATCTTTCTGTGAAAAAGAACAGAAAGAGCGGAGATTTGTCCTTTCAAAGAACTCGCGGACAAACCCTTATCTAAACCATCCTGAAGAAACTGTAAAATTCTCGGTATTCTAAAAGAATGCCAAGAAAAATGATGAGAAAGACACCAAGAAATATAAGTCTTCCAGACTCTATAATATATCTCTCGAGATACAGATTTACGAGCCTGTAACATAGTATTAATCACGGAGTCAGAGAAACCTCTATGACCAAGAATCAAGCGTTCAATCTCCATACCTTTAAATTTAAGGATTTCAGATCCGGATGGAAAAAAGGACCTTGAGACAGAAGGTCTGGTCTTAACGGAAGAGTCCATGGTTGGCAAGATGCCATCCGGACAAGATCCGCATACCAAAACCTGTGAGGCCATGCCGGAGCTATTAGCAGAACAAACGAGCATTCCCTCAGACTCTTGGAGATTACTCTTGGAAGAAGAACTAGAGGCGGAAAGATATAGGCAGGATGATACTTCCAAGGAAGTGATAATGCATCCACTGCCTCCGCCTGAGGATCCCGGGATCTGGACAGATACCTGGGAAGTTTCTTGTTTAGATGAGAGGCCATCAGATCTATCTCTGGGAGCCCCCACATTTGAACAATCTGAAGAAATACCTCTGGGTGAAGAGACCATTCGCCCGGATGCAACGTTTGGCGACTGAGATAATCCGCTTCCCAATTGTCTACACCTGGGATATGAACCGCAGAGATTAGACAGGAGCTGGATTCCGCCCAAACCAAAATTCGAGATACTTCTTTCATAGCCAGAGGACTGTGAGTCCCTCCTTGATGATTGATGTATGCCACAGTTGTGACATTGTCTGTCTGAAAACAAATGAACGATTCTCTCTTCAGAAGAGGCCAAAACTGAAGAGCTCTGAAAACTGCACGGAGTTCCAAGATATTGATCGGTAATCTCACCTCCTGAGATTCCCAAACTCCTTGTGCCGTCAGAGATCCCCACACAGCTCCCCAACCTGTGAGACTTGCATCTGTTGAAATTACAGTCCAGGTCGGAAGAACAAAAGAAGCCCCCTGAATTAAACGATGGTGATCTGTCCACCACGTCAGAGAGTGCCGAACAATCGGTTTTAAAGATATTAATTGATATATCTTCGTGTAATCCCTGCACCATTGGTTCAGCATACAGAGCTGAAGAGGTCGCATGTGAAAACGAGCAAAGGGGATCGCGTCCGATGCAGCAGTCATAAGACCTAGAATTTCCATGCATAAGGCTACCGAAGGGAATGATTGAGACTGAAAGTTTCGACAGGCTGTAATCAATTTTAGACGTCTCTTGTCTGTTAAAGACAAAGTCATGGACACTGAATCTATCTGGAAACCCAGAAAGGTTACCCTTGTTTGAGGAATCAAAGAACTTTTTGGTAAATTGATCCTCCAACCATGATCTTGAAGAAACAACACAAGTCGATTCGTATGAGATTCTGCTAAATGTAAAGACGGAGCAAGTACCAAGATATCGTCCAAATAAGGAAATACCACAATACCCTGTTCTCTGATTACAGACAGAAGGGCACCGAGAATCTTTGTGAAAATTCTTGGAGCTGTAGCAAGGCCAAACGGTAGAGCCACAAATTGGTAATGCTTGTCTAGAAAAGAGAATCTCAGGAACTGATAATGATCTGGATGAATCGGAATATGCAGATATGCATCCTGTAAATCTATTGTGGACATATAATTCCCTTGCTGAACAAAAGGCAATATAGTCCTTACAGTTACCATCTTGAACGTTGGTATCCTTACATAACGATTCAATAATTTTAGATCCAGAACTGGTCTGAAGGAATTCTCCTTCTTTGGTACAATGAAGAGATTTGAATAAAACCCCATCCCCTGTTCCGGAACTGGAACTGGCATAATTACTCCAGCCAACTCTAGATCTGAAACACAATTCAGAAATGCTTGAGCTTTCACTGGATTTACTGGGACATGGGAAAGAAAAAATCTCTTTGCAGGAGGTCTCATCTTGAAACCAATTCTGTACCCTTCTGAAACAATGTTCTGAATCCAAAGATTGTGAACAGAACTGATCCAAATTTCTTTGAAAAAACTTAACCTGCCCCCTACCAGCTGAACTGGAATGAGGGCCGTACCTTCATGTGAACTTAGAAGCAGGCTTTGCCTTTCTAGCAGGCTTGGATTTATTCCAGACTGGGGATGGTTTCCAAACTGAAACTGCTCCTGAGGACGAAGGATCAGGCTTTTGTTCTTTGTTGAAACGAAAGGAACGAAAACGATTGTTAGCCCTGTTTTTACCTTTAGACTTTTTATCCTGTGGTAAAAAAGTTCCTTTCCCACCAGTAACAGTTGAAATAATAGAATCCAACTGAGAACCAAATAATTTGTTTCCCTGGAAAGAAATGGAAAGTAGAGTTGATTTAGAAGCCATATCAGCATTCCAAGTCTTAAGCCATAAAGCTCTTCTGGCTAAGATAGCCAGAGACATAAATCTAACATCAACTCTAATAATATCAAAAAATGGCATCACAGATGAAATTATTAGCATGCTGGAGAAGAATAATAATATCATGAGAATCACGATTTGTTACTTGTTGCGCTAGAGTTTCCAACCAAAAAGTTGAAGCTGCAGCAACATCAGCCAATGATATAGCAGGTCTAAGAAGATTACCTGAACATAGATAAGCTTTTCTTAGAAAAGATTCAATTTTTCTATCTAAAGGATCCTTAAACGAGGTACCATCCGATGTAGGAATGGTAGTACGTTTAGCAAGGGTAGAAATAGCCCCATCAACTTTAGGGATTTTGTCCCAAAATTCTAATCTGTCAGGCGGAACAGGATATAATTGCTTAAAACGTTTAGAAGGAGTAAATGAATTACCCAATCTATCCCATTCCTTAGCAATTACTGCAGAAATAGCATTAGGAACAGGAAAGACTTCTGGAATAACCGCAGGAGCTTTAAAAACCTTATCCAAACGAATAGAATTAGTATCAAGAGGACTAGAATCCTCTATTTCTAAAGCAATTAGTACTTCTTTAAGTAAAGAGCGAATAAATTCCATCTTAAATAAATATGAAGATTTATCAACATCAATCTCTGAGACAGAATCCTCTGAACCAGAAGAGTCCAAAGAATCAGAATGATGGTGTTCATTTAAAAATTCATCTGTAGAGAGAGAAGATTTAAAAGACTTTTTACGTTTACTAGAAGGAGAAATAACAGACAAAGCCTTCTTTATGGATTCAGAAACAAAATCTCTTATGTTATCAGGAACATTCTGCACCTTAGATGTTGAGGGAACTGCAACAGGCAATGGTACATCACTAAAGGAAATATTATCTGCATTAACAAGTTTGTCATGACATTTAATACAAACAACAGCTGGAGGAATAGCTACCAAAAGTTTACAGCAGATACACTTAGCTTTGGTAGATCCAGCAGGCAGAGGTTTTCCTGTAGTATCTTCTGGCTCAGATGCAACGTGAGACATCTTGCAATATGTAAGAGAAAAAACAACATATAAAGCAAAATAGATCAAATTCCTTATAAGACAGTTTCAGGAATGGGAAAAAAATGCCAAACATCAAGCTTCTAGCAACCAGAAGCAAATGAAAAATGAGACTGAAATAATGTGGAGACAAAAGCGACGCCCATATTTTTTTGGCGCCAAATAAGACGCCCACATTATTTGGCGCCTAAATGCTTTTGGCGCCAAAAATGACGCCACATCCGGAACGCCGACATTTTTGGGGCAAAATAACGTCAAAAAAATGACGCAACTTCCGGCGACACGTATGACGCCGGAAACGGAAATGAATTTTTGCGCCAAAAAAGTCCGCGCCAAGAATGACGCAATAAAATGAAGCATTTTCAGCCCCCGCGAGCCTAACAGCCCACAGGGAAAAAAGTCAAATTTTTTGAGGTAAGAAAAATATGATAATTAAAGCATAATCCCAAATATGAAACTGACTGTCTGGAAATAAGGAAAGTTGAACATTCTGAGTCAAGGCAAATAAATGTTTGAATACATATATTTAGAACTTTATAAATAAAGTGCCCAACCATAGCTTAGAGTGTCACAGAAAATAAGACTTACTTACCCCAGGACACTCATCTACATGTTTGTAGAAAGCCAAACCAGTACTGAAACGAGAATCAGTAGAGGAAATGGTATATATAAGAGTATATCGTCGATCTGAAAAGGGAGGTAAGAGATGAATCTCTACGACCGATAACAGAGAACCTTATGAAATAGACCCCGTAGAAGGAGATCACTGCATTCAATAGGCAATACTCTCCTCACATCCCTCTGACATTCACTGCACGCTGAGAGGAAAACCGGGCTCCAACTTGCTGCGGAGCGCATATCAACGTAGAATCTAGCACAAACTTACTTCACCACCTCCATCGGAGGCAAAGTTTGTAAAACTGATTTGTGGGTGTGGTGAGGGGTGTATTTATAGGCATTTTAAGGTTTGGGAAACTTTGCCCCTCCTGGTAGGAATGTATATCCCATACGTCACTAGCTCATGGACTCTTGTTAATTACATGAAAGAAATAGGGATAAGGCTTATATATTAACGTCCTGGGGCCTGTGTAAGCTTTGGACAAGAACCTCGCATTACTTCATGCGGTGTTAAACAGTCCTTATTATGAATAAGTAAGCTGGATACGATACCTGTCTCGTCGCTCGCCAGGAATCAGAGTCCAGCACATGTCCATCAACAAGGGAGCTCGAGAAACGGGCCACATGTAGAAGTATCAAGAAATACAAATGTTATAGCTCTAGTCCTCCTCCGATTCAGAAGGGCGAGTGTCTCTAGGTGAAGGTTGCTGTTTTCCGGGTTTTTCTATCCTTGATGGTGTTTTGTCCGGTCGGGGCATCTTGGTTTGCCATTTTGCAGGGTTGGCATTTGACCTTTTGTTGACTCTTTGTTGGTCTGTCGTCAGGGGTGTTAAATCCATGGAATGGTCAATGCCTAGATCTTTGCTGAAGGTATTCATGTCCTCGGGCTTGTGACATATCCATCTTTTATTGTCCTGTATGACCATGAGGTGGGTGGGGAAACCCCATCTGTACGGTATTTTCTTATTGCGAAGCAATGTTGTTAAAGGGGTAAATTCGTTTCGTCTCTGCAACGTTCTCGTTGAGAGATCCTGGTAGATTTGTATAACATTACCTCTGAACCTTACAGGCTGTTGTCGTCGGGATTGATTAAGAAGCATTTCTTTTTCAAGAAAATTTTTATATCTGATGATAATATCTCTAGGTGGAGCCCTATCTGGAGGCCTAGGCCGGAGAGCCCTGTGGGCCCGTACCCACAGAATATCTTCTGTGTATGATTTTTCTTTAATAGCAGAGAAAAGGGCCTGTAGATACTCTGGAAAGTCTCTAGGTAGAACGGATTCAAGAACTCCTCTTAGTCGCAGATTTTTCCTCCTACTCCTATTCTCTAAATCGTCTATTTTATCCATTAGTGCTTCAATATTCTCCTGTTGTGAAGTAGAGCTGTTATCAATACGGATAATATCTTCCCTAATTTCGTCGGTTTCTGCTTCCAGCATTTCAACTCTGGAACTCATAGTTTGAATTTCTTGCTTGTGTTCTGTGAGTTCTTCTCTAAGGCATTTTCTGAAGATTTCTGAAATTTCCTGCTTGGATGCAAAATGAGATAGGAGTGAAGCAGGGATTGGAGTGGTCTCTTCAGGTGTAGGCCCAGGTGTAGGGCTTGGAGACTGTGTGGCAGGGGGAGGTTTATTTTTACCAGCCAAAGTATTTGTAGGAGAGTGTTCTGTAGCAAAGTAAGATGGCATTGTGTGGGTTTTAGTTGTTGGCACTTTGGCGATTTTATCTGACTTATTTAGTCTTTTGGATGCCATTTGGAAAGGTTGCACACGTTCCCCTTAATTCTAATAGATGTGGCCACTTTGTGTAAGGGATACCCCTATCTGCCAGCAGTCACCACTCAGCTATTATAAAGTCACTTTTGTTTATTTGTTTGAGGGTGCAAGCTTCTGCCTACAGGTACCTCTCTATCTATATAATCAGCAGTTGGATAAAGCAGTGGTACCAGAGGGCCTCCCCCAGCTAACGGTATAAGTGCAGCGCTGGTAGCGTTATTTTATATCCCTGTGGTGATGGCGTTTTACAAGCGCTGCCCTCGTGGGCTAGGTTTGCGCACAATCTCACCTCTGTTCCGTTTGTGAAGCCGTGACAGCGCTCCCCTGTGCACCGGGATCCCCGTTCAGCCCGCTCAAGCTAACTACAGCCTTCTATAAGGTGATGCTGCAATATGGGCTGCACGGTGAGCAGCGCAAGTGAACCGGTCCTGATTGCAGTGTCAGTAAGATGGCGCCCGCTGCGTGTTCAGTCTAGGCCTGTAGTGACCGCTTTGCCGCCTCTCCTCTTAGCTTTTTTGTTAGTCCGGATGATATCCCCAGGCTCAGGGTACGTTCCCTTCTCCTGCTGTGGTATATAAAACCAGTTTTAGCTATTGAAAGCAGCCCCAGTCAGTGCTTGCAGGACCCTATGTATGGAGCTCCGGATTTATGCGACCATCATGGTTGCTACCAAGCTCCGCCCCCCATCAGTCTAATCTTTGATCTGAACAAATCATTATACCTAAATAATATATACCTCAGGATCAGTTTCTCAGAGTAAGGAAATACTTCTCTAAAGGGGAAGAATTTAGAACTATGCCTGAATAATACTATGATGTTGACATACTATGAGTGATAGGCTATTTTTGTTTTTCAAATCAGAGCTCAGATCAGAATAGCCCCTGACACAGAAGCTGCTCTGTAAGTACCAAGGCCACATAAAATCTGGCACCTCAGACAAATCTCTGAACTTCCAACCCTTTTGTTCACCCATTAACTACACCAAACCCGAGATCACACACCTTGTCCTGCACACACTCTGTCAGCTCCAAGCCAAAATCACACTTCAGATCTGCCCCTTTCAGAGAGTAGGAGAAAGTAAAGAGAATAAGACAGTGGTGAGAGAGAGTGAAGACATAAAAAGGAGACAGAAACAATATATATATATATATATATATATATATATATATATATATATATATATATATATATATATATATATATATATATATATATGAGAATGGAGGGAGAAAAGAGGAGAGAGTGGATGAAGAGTGAACATGAAAGAAAGGAGAGAGTGGAGAAAGTGAACAGAGAATTATAGAGAAGGAAAAATTGGAGAGCGCGAGAAAAAACAATTTATGTAAGAACTTACCTGATAAATTCATTTCTTTCATATTGGCAAGAGTCCATGAGCTAGTGACGTATGGGATATACAATCCTACCAGGAGGGGCAAAGTTTCCCAAACCTCAAAATGCCTAGAAATACACAGAATGAGCTGTAATTCTCTGAGGCGGAGACTGTCCCGCCTCTACATAAGCCTTGTAAATAAAAAGCTTTAATCAAGATGCCAAAGAAATAGCAGAGGCTTTCTGACCTTTCCTAGGACCAGAAAAAACAACAAATAGACTAGAAGTCTTCCTGAAATCTTTAGTAGCTTTGACATAATATTTCAAAGCTCTTACAACATCCAACGAATGTAGAGTTCTTTAAAGAGTATTCTTTGGATTAGGACACAAGGAAGGAACAGCAATTTCTCTACTAATGTTGTTAGAATTCACAACCTTGGGAAGAAATTAAAACAAAGTCTGCAAAACAGCCTTATCCTGATGGAAAATCAGAAAAGGAGACTCGCAAGAGAGAACAATTCAGAAACTCTTCTAGCTGAAGAGATAGCCAAAAGGAACAACACTTTCCAAGAAAGCAGTTTAATATCCAAAGAATGCATAGGCTCAAAAGGAGGAACCTGCAAAGCCTTCAAAAACCAAATTAAGACTCCAAGGAGGAGAGATTTATTTAATAACAGGCTTGATACGAACTAAAGCCTGAACAAAACAGTGAATATCAGGAAGATTAGCAATTTTTTCTGTGAAAAAAAACAGAAAGAGCAGAGATTTGTCCCTTCAAAGTACTTGCAGACAAACCTTTATCCTGAAGAAGCTGTAAAAAAAAGAATGCCAAGAAAATTTTTGAGAAAAACACCATGAAATATAGGTTTTCCAAACCCAATAATAAATCTTTCTTGAAACAGACTTACGATCCTGTAGCATAGTATTAATCATTGAGTCAGAGAAACCTCTATGACTAAGCACTAAGCGTTCAATCTCCATACCTTCAAATTTAGCGATTTGAGATCCTGATGGGAAAAACGGCCCTTGAGACAGAAGGTCTGGCCTTAAAGGAAGTGGCCAAGGTTGACAACTGGACATCCGGACAAGGTCCGCATACCAAAACCTGTGAGGCCATGCTTGTGCTATCAGAAACACATGTGATTGTTCCAATATGATCTTGGAGATCACCCTTGGAAGGAGAACCAGAGGCGGAAAAATGCAAGCAGGTTGGTAAAACCAAGGAACTGCTAACGCATCCACCATCTCCGCTGGAGGATCCCTGGACCTGGAAAGCTTCTTGATTAGATGGGAAGCCATCAGATCTATTTTGGGGAGACCCCACATCTGTACAATCTGACAAAATACATCTGGATGGAGAGACCACTCCCCTGGATGTAAAGACTGACGACTGACATAATTTGCTTCCCAATTGTCTACACGTGGAATATGTATCGCAGAAATTAGACAAGAGTTGGATTCCGCCCAAGAAAGTATCCAAGATACTTTTTTAATCGCTAAAGGACTGCGAGTCCCCCCTTGATGATTGACATATGCCACAGTTGTGATGTCTGTCTGAAAATGAATGAATAATTCTCTCTTTAAAAGTGGTCAAGCCTGAAAAGAACTGAAAATAGTACGGAGTTCTAAAATGTTGATTAGTAACCTCGCCTCTTGAGGATTCCAAACTCCTTGTGCTGTCAGAGACCCCCAGACAGCTCCCCAACCTGTGAGACTTGCATCTGTTGAAATCACAGCCCAGGCAGGACAAACAAAAATGCCCCTTGAATAATCTGATGATGGACTAACCACTAGGACAGAGAGAGTTGAATGTTGGGATTTAATTATATCAACTGTGATATCCGAGTATAATCCCTGCACCATTGATTCATCATGCAAAGCTGCAGAGGTTTCATATGAAAATGAGCAAAGGGGATTGCGTCCGATGCTGCAGTCATGAGACCTAAAACTTCCATGCACATAGCCACTGAAGGGAATGATCGAGACTAAAAGTTTCGACAGGCAGAAACCAATTTCATTTGTCGCTTGTCTGTTAAAGACAAAGTCATGGACACTGAATCTATCTGGAAACCTAAAAAGGTGACCCTTATCTGAGGAATCAAGGAACTCTTTGGTAAATTGATCCTCCAACCATGTCTTCAAAGAAACAACACAAGTTGATTTGTGTGAGATTCTGCTAAATGAAAAGATTGAGCCAGTACCAAGATATCGTCCAAATAAGGAAACACTGCAATACCCTGCTCTGATTACAGATAGAAGGGCACCAAGAACCTTCGAAAAGATTCTTGGAGCTGTTGCTAGGCCAAATGGAAGAGCAACAAACTGGTAATGCTTGTCTAGAAAAGAGAATCTCAGAAACCGATCGTGGTCTGGATGAATCGGAATATGAAGATACACATCCTGTAAGTCTATTGAGGACATGTAATGACCTTGCTGAACAAAAGGCAGAATAGTCCTTATAGTCATCTTCAAAGTTGGGACTCTTACAAAATTATTCAAAAACTTCAGATCCAGAACTGGTCTGAAAGAATTTTCCTTCTTCGGGACAATGAATAGATTTGAATAAAAACCCAGACCCTGTTCCAGAATTAGAACTGGTACAATCACTCCTGAAAGCTCTAGATCTGAAACACATTTCAGAAAAGCCTGAGCTTTCACAGGATTTGTTGGAACATGAGAGAGAAAAAAATCTTCTCACAGCAGGTCTTATTCTGAAACCTATTTGATACGCCTGGGAGACAATATTCTGAATCCAATGATTCTGAATGGAACCTGCCCAAACGTCTTGAAATAATTTCAATCTGCCCCCCACTAGTAAAACTGGATAGAGGGCTGCACCTTCATGCAGTCTTGGGGGGCTTGCTTTGGTTTCTTGTAAGGCTTGGATTTATTCCAACTCGAGGAAGGCTTCCAATTGGAGCTAGAGTCCTTAGGGGGAAGGAGTGGTTTTCTGTTCTCTATTCTGTCAAAAGGAACAAAACCGATTAGAAGCTCTAAGATTTGCCTTTAGACTTTTTATCTTGAGGCAAAAAACTCCCTTCCCCCCAGTAATAGTGGAAATAATTGAATCCAACTGGGAACCAAACAAGTTAATACCCTGGAATGAAAGAGATAGTAACCTAGATTTAGATACCATGTCAGCATTCCATGATTTGAGCCATAAAGCTCTTCTAGCTAAAATAGCTAAAGACGTAGATTTAACATTTATCTTGATGATATCAAAAATAGCATCACAGATAAAATAATTATCACGTTGAAGCAAATGAACAATGCTATGCAAATCAGAGTCTTTTCCCCTTTGTGCTAAGCTATACAACCAAAAAGTTGATGCAGCCACAATATCAGCCATAGAAATGGCAGGTCTGAGCATATAGCCAGAATGCAAATAAGCTTTCCTTAGATAAGATTCAATTTTCCTATCTAAAGGATCCTTAAAAGAGGTACTATCTTCCATAGGAATAGTAGTACGTTTCGCAAGAGTAGAAATAGCCCCATCAACCTTAGGGACTTTTTCCCAAAACTCTAATCTAGCCACTGGCAAAGGATATAACTTTTTAAACCTTGAAGAAGGAACAAAAGAAGTACCAGGCTTAGACCATTCATTAGCAATCACATCAGAAATGGCATCAGGGACAGGAAAAACCTCAGGAATAGTCACAGGAGGTTTATAGAAAGAATTTAAACGTTTACTGGTTTTATTATTAAGAGGACCAGACTCCTCAATATCCAAAGTTATTAACACTTTTAACAAAGAACAAATATACTCAATCTTAAAAAGATAAGATAATTTATCAGTGTCAATGTCTGAAGTAGGATCCTCTGAACCAGAGAGATCCTCATCAGAGAAGGATATATCAGTATGTTGTTGGTCATTACAAATTTCATCAGTATTATGAGAAGTTTAAAAGACCTTTTACGTTTATTTGAAGGCGGTATAGCAGCCATAGCCTTCTGTATCGCATCAGCAATATAATTTTTCATATTAACAGGGATATCATGTACTTTAGATGTTGAAGGAACAACAGATACTGTACTAGCACTAATAGAAACCTTCTCTGCATTCAAAAGCTTATCATGACAACTGTTACATACTACAGCTGGAGATATAATCTCTACTAGCCTACAACAGATACACTTAGCTTTGGTAGAACTGTGTTCAGGCAGCATGGTTCCTACAGCAGCTTCTGAGACAGGATCAGTTTGAGATATCTTGTAAAATGTAAAAAAAGAAAAATAACATTAAACAGAAATATCTTATTTCCACATATAGCAGTTTCAGGAATGGGAGAAAATACAAGTGCTAAATTTGGCAAAAAAAAAAGCAAATAGCATAGCCCTCTGAGCATAAAGAAGGCAAGGAGCATATAGGAAGTGAGATAAAATAAAACTAATTTTTTCAAGTATGACGCACAACGCAAAAGGAAGTTGAGAAATTTTTTGGCGCCAACAAACATCCGGAAATGACGCAACTTGCTTCATAACACAATTTCACACCAAACAACCTAGCATCAACTAAGACGCAGGAAATGACAAACTTGCGCCATGACGCAGAAAATGACGAACTTGCGTCATGACTGACACACATTCGCGCCCCAAAAAAATTTCTCGCACCAAGAATGACGCAATAAATAACAGCATTTTGCGCCCTCGCGAGCCTTATTTGCCCACAAGTTTTCCAAGAAAAAACAAGTCAATTTGAGAAAAGACTATACCCCAGGTAAGACAAACTTCCTAAGCATGATTCCCATAATGAAACTGTTGCACTGCAAAGGGAAATACACATAGACCTGACTCATGGCAAATATAAGTAAAATACATATATTTAAAACTTTACATTAATACATAAAGCGCCAAACTATAGCTGAGTATCCTAAAATAATGATACATACTTACCGAAAGACACCCATCCACATATAGCAGATAGCCAAACCAGTACTGAAAGCTATCAGCAGAGGTAATGGTATATATCTGTCCAAAACTGAGCTGCTTCTTATCCCCCCTCTTCGAGACATCCAACACCTGACATTTCTTTGACGGTTGGAGACTCTATTCTCAACACCTCACCCCAGGTCCGCTGTCTTGGGGTCACACTAGACTTAGAACTCACATTCAACCCACATATAAAAGTGCTTACCAAATCCTGCCGTTCACACCTACGCAACATTTACAGAATTCGTCCCTTCCTTACTCAAAAAACAACAAAAATACTTATTCATTCCCTCATTTTGTCATGCATTGATTATTGCAATTTACTCCTAAATGGCCTTTCAAAACACCGCCTCTCCTCCCTCCAAACTATTATGAATGCTTCTGCTAGACTCATCCACCTAAGTCGCCGATCTACATCAGCTGCTCCGCTCTGCCAGTCTCTATACTGGCTCCCCATAAACTCCAGAATACAGTTTAAAGTATTAGCCCTAACTTACAAAGCACTCAACAGTCTAACTCCCAACTATATTTCCTCTCTCATCGTGAAATATTCCCCATCCTTTCCTCTTCGATCAACCTCTGACCTACGTCTCTACACTCCTGTTAGCTCTACATCCCACTCCCGCCTCCAAGACTTTGCACGTGCTGCTCCTGTGCTCTGGAACTCTCTACCCGCTCCATAAGACTGTCTCCAACCTTGTATAGCTTCAGACGCTCCTTGAAAACTCCCCTATTCAGAGAGGCTTACCATATTTCCTCCATCCCTCATCCGAACCAAACTAATACATGAACTGCCTGACTCACTGCTGCAAATACAACCAATGTAACAAGCTACCCCAACCTTATGTCTCTGCACCCTAAACCTATAGACTGTGCGCTCTCTGGAGCAGGGCCCTCTTCCTCCTGTACTAGATTAATTTAGTTTTGTTATGTTTTGCATTTTATCACAAATCTTTGTCATTGTGTACCCCTATCATTGTACCCAGCGCTACGGAATTTGGTGGCGCTATACAAATAAATAATAATAATATCGTCGATCTGAAAAGGGAGGTAGGAGATGAATCCCTACGACCGATAACAGAGAACCCTTGAAAAGATTTCCCGCGAGGAAAACCATAAAATCAAACAGGCGACACTCTCTCTTCACATCCCTCTGACAAACACTGTACTCTGAGAGGAATTGGGCTTCAGAATGCTTAGAAGCACTTATCACAGAATAAATCATAAAAATCAAGCACAAACTTACTTCACCATCTCCATAGGAGGCAAAGTTTGTAAAAACTGAATTGTGGGTGTGGTGAGGGATATATTTATAGGCATTTTGAAGTTTGGGAAACTTTGCCCCTCCTGGTAGGATTGTATATCCCATACATCACTAGCTCATGGACTCTTGCCAATTACATTAAAGAAAATAGAGCAATTGAAGAGAAAAAAGTTGAGAGAGGAAAAAATAGAAGAGAGGAAAGAAAGAGTAGAGTGAAAAGGTAGAAAAAGAGTAAATGGTAAAGAAAGGAGGGAGAAAGAGGTGAGGTTGGTTGGGAAAAGAAGGAAAATGAAGAGAGGAAAATGAATAGTAAAAGATAGAGAGAAATGAAGGGAGAGAAAGAAAAGAAGGGAGAGAGAGAATGGACAGAAATAAGAGAAAGAAAATGGAGGCAAAAGTTAATAAAGGAGAAAAAGAAATAAGGAATAAGAGAGGAAAAGAGAAGAGAGAAAGAAAGTAGGAAACGGAGAATGATAAAATGGAGAGAAAGTGAAGAAGAAAATAAAAAAGACAAGAAACAGAAAATAGAGAGAAAGAGAAAGGAGGAGATAATGGAAAGATATTGTACAAAGACAAAGGAGAGGCATAGAGAGAGAGAGAAAACAGAGAAAGAATAGAGAAGGAGAGTAGGGTGAGACAAGAGTGTGAAGAGGGAGACTGGAGGACAATTGAAGAGAAAGTATAGAGGGAGAAAATTAAATAGAGAGGAGAGAGAGAGAAAAAAGAAAGAGAATGGAGAAAGAGTGAGGGAGAAGGGAGATTGAAGAGAGGGAAGAGGGAGAAGAGAGATTGAAGAGAGGGAAGAGGGAGAAGGGAGATTGAAGAGAGGGAAGAGGGAGAAGGGAGATTGAAGTGAGGGAAGAGGGAGAAGGGAGATTGAAGTGAGGGAAGAGGGAGAAGGGAGATTGAAGTGAGGGAAGAGGGAGAAGGAAGATTGAAGTGAGGGAGGAGGGAGAAGGGAGATTGAAGAGAGGGAAGAGGGAGAAGAGAGATTGAAGAGAGGGAAGAGGGAGAAGGGAGATTGAAGAGAGGGAAGAGGGAGAAGGGAGATTGAAGAGAGGGAAGAGGGAGAAGGGAGATTGAAGTGAGGGAAGAGGGAGAAGGGAGATAGAAGTGAGGGAAGAGGGAGAAGGGAGATTGAATAGAGGGAAGAGGGAGAAGGGAGATTGAATAGAGGGAAGAGGGAGAAGGGAGATTGAAGTGAGGGAAGAGGGAGAAGGGAGATTGAAGTGAGGGAAGAGGGAGAAGGGAGATTGAAGTGAGGGAAGAGGGAGAAGGGAGATTGAAGTGAGGGAAGAGGGAGAAGGGAGATAGAAGTGAGGGAAGAGGGAGAAGGGAGATTGAAGTGAGGGAAGAGGGAGAAGGGAGATTGAAGTGAGGGAAGAGGGAGAAGGGAGATTGAAGTGAGGGAAGAGGGAGAAGGGAGATTGAAGTGAGGGAAGAGGGAGAAGGGAGATTGAAGTGAGGGAAGAGGGAGAAGGGAGATTGAAGAGAGGGAAGAGGGAGAAGGGAGATTGAAGTGAGGGAAGAGGGAGAAGGGAGATTGAAGAGAGGGAAGAGGGAGAAGGGAGACTGAAGAGAGGGAAGAGGGAGAAGGGAGATTGAAGAGAGGGAAGGAGAGAGAGTGGGGAAAAACAGTAAAGAAAGGGAAGAGAGTGGAGAGAAAAGAAGAGAGAAAATATATAAGGAAGAAAAGGAAGGAGAGAGATGGACAGAGAGAGATAAGGGAGAGCATGAAAAGTGAGATGTAAAAGGATAAAGGAGCGAGTGGAGAAAGAGAGTAAAGAGAGAGACAGAGAAATAGTGAAAAGAAATAGTGACAAGGGAGGGGGAGAGAGAAAAAGAGAAAAATTGAATAGGGGCAGAATAAGAGAGAGAAGAGAGAGTAAGGAGAGAAAGTGAGAGAAGTAGAAAGTGCACACCGAGAATGTAGTTAGTAAAGAAAGGGCACTTTTGTTTTTATTTATTTTTTCATAATCATTACCAGTATTACAGACAGGATTAACCTGCTCTTCAAGCAGTGAGTGACTAATTCTCACATCCTCAGGTTCTCCAATTGATCAAGGTAATCTCTCCACTCCTACTTTTAATCACACCTGCGTATTTCTACTTGCTGTGTGCGATCCACACGTTGCACCATAACTGTTCTGCATGGTACTTGTGTTTTTAGATAATTAGGAGACAACAGAGGTGGCATTTAGACATGCAGGATAGGAAGGTGTGCAATATAACCCCTCGGTCACACCTCTCCTCTTGCATCACTGCATTTTGGAACTTGTAGGGACAGAGCTCACAGGCACTTCCTATGCTTCTTTGTCAACTAGCCAAGTGTTTTTTTCACTTATCCACATACCATGCACATGCTGAACATAAAATATCCCATTATGAAGCTACAGGCACACTGTGAGGCCCCTGTTTGTTAGGTCTTAAGCGGCCGCCTATTTGGCCTGATGGAAGAGCCGCCTATGTGTAGCCACCAACCACTGCTGTCCTGAGTTTAAGTATACAAGAGAACATAGCAAATGTAATAATAAAAGAAAATTGGAAAGTTGTTTACATTTGTATGCTCTGTCAGACTCACAAAGTCTAATTTTGACAGCATATATTATCCTTTAAAGAAAAGCACAACGTTATTGGATTTTTCAGTAAGGATCTTTTTTTATTTTTTATTATTTGCTTATTGATTTAAAATTGCTAATTTCAAACAGTAGTTCGGACCTACTGTTTGTGATATTGAGGTTGTTCCACATAGTGTATATAAAGACATTGTGATATTAGCTAGTCCCTGCACCTAAACACAATAACAAGAGAATGCAAAGATCTTTCAGAAGCATTCTTAGGATTAGGACACAAAGAAGGGTACAATAATCTATCTGCCAATGTTGTGGGAAGAAACAATTTTAGGCAAAAAATTGAGATGTCTGTAAAACAGCCTTATCCGGATGAAAAATCAGATATGAAGGCTCACAAGAAAGAGCAGACAATTCAGAAACTCTTCTAGCAGAAGATATCACCAAAAGAAATAACACTTTCCAAAAAAGTATTTCCTTCTCAATATAAGGAGAGTCCACGGCATCATTCCTTACTGTTGGGAAATACTAAACCTGGCCACCAGGAGGAGGCAAAGACACCCCAGCCAAAGGCTTAAATACTCCCCCTACTTCCCTCATATCCCAGTCATTCTTTGCCTTTCGTCACAGGAGGTTGGCAGAGAAGTGTCAGAAGAAATGGAGTAGTTCCTTATGAGGGGTATGGTATCTACCCTTCGAAATGGGACTGGAGTTTTAAGTAGTCTTGTCAGCCTCTCAGGGAGAGCATTAATGAAAGTTAGTGTCTGGAGATGCAGGGAGAGTCTTTTTTGCTAACCCATCCAGACTCATATTAACAGTTCTTAAGCAATCAGTGTTGACGAGTTTCACTGCCTGCTTTCTTCACTCAAGTCCATGTCAGGTGCAATGCTACAAGACTGTCAAACTTGAGAGGCTTTGTTCCTGTTCCATGGCATAGATTCCGGTAAGATCGTTTCAGTTTTTATATACATATGATAACGCAAGAAGACAGGGTCACAGTGTGGCTCCTTTTATCTGTGTGGAATCTAGGGTTAATATCTCCAGAGGGAAATTTTTAAACAGGGGGGGGGAATTAATCTCATAATTTTATTACTGTGATAATACTGTGACATGTGTGAGATGAGGCTCAGGCATATGTTGGAACGTACAGGTTTTACTTTCGTTTTGGTAAGCTGTGCAGCCTGGGAAGGCTTGGCATGCTCTTTCCTATAGCAGGGGCGCTTCTGCATGGTGCACCATGTGACCGGATGTGGTGAGACTCATTTCCTCTTTCCTGACCGTGCGGTTAACAGGAGACGAAGCGTTTTTTCTCTGTTGGGCCTGGGTGATAGGAGGTGGTGAGTGCCCCAGCCATTGGGGGTATAAAGGTGCCGTTTTATCTTGTTATTAATAGTCTGCTTTATAAGCGTAAGCTATGGAGGATGGACGCGTTAGAGGGTACTCCCTCTTTGCCTAAGTCTAATACCTGTCTATATTGTGAGGAGGCCACGGTATACCCGCCTGCTCAATTATGTTCCACATGCCTTGATAATGTAATCATATCAAAAAAGGTTAATATGTTTAATACCAATGAGCCGTCCACCTCTGAGGAGTCTCCGTCCTGTGAGGTGCGCACCCTACAGTCATCTCCCAATACACATGCAGCTTCCCGTAGCACTCCTAATCCTCCATCTGGAGGGGCCCTTTTACCGGCGGAGTTTGCAGAGCAGTTGCAAACGGCAGTGTCTGCAGCCTTTAGTGCTTTACCTCACCCTGCTAAGCACAAGCGAAAGGTCAAATATTGCTATCCTTCCCAGGGGTCATCTGCTAGCTTGTTGGATTTATCTGATACTAGATTATCCGCTGATGAAGACTCCTCTGATACTTCAGAGGATGCTCTTTCTGGGTCGGAATCTGCTGCCTCTAGGCCTCCAGCTGTGGAGGAACCAGACTTTAGATTTAAGATTGAACATTTACGCTTTCTGCTGAAGGAAGTTTTGGCTACTTTAGAGGTCCCAGAGCCTAAATTGCCGGAGGAACCTTTAATTCCTAAATTAGATAAGGTCTAAGAGGACAGGGTTGTACCAAAGTCTTTCTCGGTTCCCGTAAAGATGGCGAACATTATTAAGAATGAATGGGAAAGACTTGGTTCTTCTTTTTCCCCTTCTTCTTCCTTTAAGATATTATTCCCGTTTCCAGGATCTCAATTGGAGTTGTGGGGCTCCATCCCTAAGGTAGATGGCGCTATCTCCATGCTGGCTAAGCGTACTACTATCCCGTTTGAGGATAGTTCATCGTTTAAGGAACCCATGGATAAGAAGATAGAAACTCTCTTAAGAAAGATGTTTCAACATACAGGATATTTGTTTCAACCGGCAGCGGCGGTTGCGGGAGGGAAGCTAATTATTTTATTTGTGATGCAAATATGCAGATTATTCACCTGAATGCTAAGGCTTCAGGTTTTTCTGTTCAAGCCCATAGGGCACTATGGCTGAAGTCCTGGCCTGACTTCAAAGTGAAAACTTCTTTCCCTCCCATTAAGATTCCCGTTTGGTCCATGCCTGGACTCAATTATATCCACGGTTATGGGAGGCAAGGGTGCCTTTTTACCGCAGGATAAGAAGAACAAACCTAAAGGACAAGGTCCTAATTTTCGTTCCTTTCATTCGGATAAATCCCAACGTCAGCAGCCCTCCGCAAAGCCCAAGCAATCCAAGGGAACTTGGAAGCCGCCTCAGTCCTGGAATAAGTCCAAGCAAAACAAGAAGGCCACTGAGACAAACTCGGCATGAGGGGGCGGCCCCCGATCCAGCAATGGTTCTGGTAGGAGGCAGACCCGTGGGTCCTGGAGGTCATCGCTCAGGGATACAGGATAGGTTTCATGTCTCATCCACACAGGGGCAGATTCCTCTTGCCAAACCTGTCTTCAAGGCCAGAAAAGAGAGAAGCCTTTCTGGGGTGCGTGAGAGATCTCTCCTCCCTTGTAGTCATTGTACTGGTTCCTCTTGCGGAGAGAGAGGTCTGGGATACTATTCAAACCTGTTTGTGGTCCTGAAGAAGGAAGGAACCTTCCACCCAATTCTGGACCTAAAGTGTTTAAACAAATTTCTATCTGTCCCCTCATTCAAGATGGAGACAATAAGGTCCATCCTTCCCTTAGTTCAGGAAGGACAGTTCATGATCATAATAGATCTGGAGGATGCTTACCTTCATGTTCCTATACACAAAAAACACTTCCAGTTCCTAAGGTTTGCATTTCTGGACCAACACTTCCAGTTTATTGCACTGCCATTTCGTCTAGCTACTGCTCCAAGAATGTTTACAAAGGTTCTGGGGGCTCTACTGGCAGTGGCCAGAACCAGAGGTATAGCAGTAGCACCATACTTGGACAACATTATGGTTCAAGTACCCTCCTGTCATCAGACAGAGGTCCATTCAAAGGATCTTCTACTTCTTCTTGATCTCATGGATGGAAGATAAACTTAGAAAAGAGTTCTCTTACTCCCAGTACAGGGTAGAATTCCTGGGTGCCATAATAGATTTCATATCCATGAGGATTTTTCTTACAGACCAGAGACCTCGCAAGCTAACTTCTGCTTGTCTTGACCTCCTTAAGGCCATCTGTGGCTTGTGTATGGAGGTGATTGGTCTCATGGTGTCATGCATGGACATCATTCCTTTTGCCAGGTTCCATCTCAGACCACTTCAGCTGTGCATGCTGAGACAGTGGAACGACAATCATTCGGATCTGTCTCAACAGATTTCTCTGGTCGAGAGAAACGCTCTCTTGGTGGCTCTTTCTAGATTACTTGTCCCAAGGGACATCCTTCTTAAGACCATCCTGGGAGATTGTGACTATAGACGCAAGTCTATCAGGATGGGGAGCCATTTGGGGTGCCAGGAAGGCACAGGGCCTGTGGACTCAAGAGGAATCCCTCCTCATGATCAACATTTTGGAACTTCGAGCGATCTTCAATGCTCTGAAGGCTTGGCTTCTTCTGGTTTTGTCCCAGTTTATCAGATTCCAATCAGACAACATAACCTCAGTGGCTTACATCAACCATCAGGGGGGAATGAGGAGCTCCCTAGCAATAAGGGAAGTATCTCGGATTCTGGAATTGGCAGAGGCCCATAGCTGCTCGCTGTCAGCGATCCACATTTCGGGTGTGGACAACTGGGAAGCGGATTTCCTCAGCAGACAATCCTTTCATCCGGGGGAATGATGTCTCTATCCTGAGGTGTATGCAGAGATTTGCAACAAATGGGGGACGCCGGAGATAGATCTCATGGCGTCCCGGCTCAATTCCAAGCTACGCAGATATGGGTCGCAGTCCAGGGATCCTCAGGCGGAGCTAATAGATGCGTTAGCAGTGCCTTGGAGGTTCAATCTAATTTCCATTTTTCCATCGTTACCACTTCTCTCTTGTGTAGTGGCCTGCATCAAGCAGGAGCAAGCATCAGTGATATGGATTGCTCCATCGTGTCCGCGAAGGATGTGGTTCGCAGACCTGGTGGGGATGTCCTCATCTCCTCCATGGAGGTTACCTTGTCACAGGGATCTGCTGGAACAGGGTACCTTTGTTCATCAAAATCTAGATTCTCTGAGGCTGACTGCGTGGGGATTGAACGCTTAGTCTTAGCCAAGAGAGGTTTTTCTGAGAGGGTTATTGACACACTCATTCAGGCTCGCAAGCCTGTTACTCATCGCATCTATCATAAGGTGTGGAGAGCTTACTTGTTCTGGTGTGAAGAGCATGGTTTCGCCTGGCATAAGGTCAAGGCTGCCAGGATTCTTTCTGGAGAAGGGCCTTTCTGTTTTGCTGCATAAGAGACTTGCAGAGCTCCCTGACATGCAATCTTTCATTAAGGCTCTGATCAGGATCAGACCTGTGTTTAGATCTAACGCTCCACCTTGGAGTTTTAATCCTGTTCTTAAGTTTTTACAACGGGCTCCGTGTGAGCCTATGCATTCGGTTGACATTAAATTGTTGTCCTGGAAGGTTATTTTTCTATTGGCTATTGCATCGGCACGCAGAGTTTCTGAAATGGCGGCCTTCCAATGTAAGCCTCCTTATCTGGTGTTTCACATGGATAAGGCTGTCCTACGTACCCGCTTGGGTTTTCTTCCTAAGGTGGTGTCTGATCGTAACATCAATCAGGAGATTGTGGTTCCTTCCTTGTGTCCTAATCCTTCTTCTTTGAAGGAACGGTTACTTCATAATCTGGATGTTGCTCCAGCTTTGAAGTTTTATCTTCAAGCTACTAAGGATTTTAGACAAACTTCATCCTTGTTTGTTATCTACTCTGGGAAGCGTAAAGGTCTGAAGGCCTCTTCGACTTCCTTATCCTTTTGGTTGAGGAGTGTTATACGCTTAGCTTACGAGTCAGCGGGACTTAGAACTCCTCAGGGGATTACGGCTCATTGCACTAGAGCGGTGGCTTCCTCTTGGGCCTTTAAGAATGAGGCCTCTATGGATCAGATTTGTAAGGCAGCTACCTGGTCCTCCTTACATACTTTTTCAAAATTCTACAAATTTGACGTTTTTGCTTCGGCTGAAGCAGCTTTTGGGAGAAAGGTTTTGCAGGCTGTGGTGCCCTCAGATTAGGGTCCGCCTTTTCTCTACCCCTCCCATTATCATTCAGTATCCTCTAGAGCTTAGGTATAGTTTTCCTAACAGTAAGGAATGATGCTGTGGACTCTCCTCATATTTAGAAGAAAAACATAAATTATGCTTACCTGATAATTTCATTTCCTTCTGTATAAGGAGAGTCCACGGCCCCCGCCAATATACTCCTATGGGCGGACCAAAATTTGTTTTCTCTTCCGGCACCATTTATACCCTGATATTTCTCGTACTGTTCCTTGTTCCCTTGGCAGAATGACTGGGATAGTAGGGGAGTATTTAGGCCTTTGGCTGGGGTCTTTGCCTCCTCCTGGTGGCCAGGTTCAGTATTTCCCAACAGTAAGGAATGATGCCGTGGACTCTCCTCATACAGAAGGAAATTAAATTATCAGGTAAGCATAATTTATGTTTTTAATGTCCAATTTATGCATAGGTTCAAAAAGAGGAGCCTGCAAAACCCTTAACACTAGGTTAATAATTCCATGGAGGAGAAATAGGCTTAATAACAACAGGTTTAAAATAAATCAAAGCCTCAACAAAACAATGAACATCAGGAAGACTAGCAATCTTTCTGTGGAACAAAACTGAAAGAGCTGAAATATGCCATTTCAGAGAACTGGCAGATAGAGCGCTATTTACACCATCCTGCAAAAACTGCAGAATCCTAGAAATCCTAAACGAATGCCAGGAAAAAACATGATTGACACATCAAGAAATGAAGGCCTTCCAGACCGTGTGATAGATCTTCCTGGTAACAGGTTTACAAGCCTGAATTAGAGTTTCAATCACAGATTCAGAAAAACCCCTATGTTATAGAACTATGCATTCATTTACATGCCATCAAGTTTAGAGACTTGAGTTCAGGATGGGGAAAAAGGACCTTGGTACAGAAGGTCTGCCCGCTTAGGAAGAGGCCGAGGAGGTAAATCGGACATCTGAACCAGATCCACATACCAAATCCTGCAAGGCCAATCTGTGGAAAATCATAATTTATGTAAGAACTTACCTGATAAATTAATTTCTTTCATATTGGCAAGAGTCCATGAGCTAGTTACGTATGGGATATACAATCCTACCAGGAGGGGCAAAGTTTCCCAAACCTCAAAATGCCTATAAATACACCCCTCACCACACCCACAATTCAGTTTAATGAATAGCCAAGAAGTGGGGTGATAAAGAAAGGAGTAAAAAGCATCAACAAAGGAATTTGGAAATAATTGTGCTTTATACAAAAAATCATAACCACCATAAAAAAGGGTGGGCCTCATAGACTCTTGCCAATATGAAAGAAATGAATTTATCAGGTAAGTTCTTACATAAATTATGTTTACTTTCATGAAATTGGCAAGAGTCCATGAGCTAGTGACGTATGGAATAGCAATACCCAAGATGTGGAACTCCACGCAAGAGTCACTAGAGAGGGAGGGACAAAATAAAAACAGCAATTTTGCTGAAAAATAAATAAATCCACAACCCAAATATAAGTTAATTCTCAAAAAATAAAAACTTAAATCATAAGCAGAAGAACTGAAACAGCTGCCTGAAGAACTTTCCTACCAAAAACTGCTTCCGAAGAAGCAAACACATCAAAATGGTAGAATTTAGGAACTGTATGCAAAGAAGACCAAGATGCTGCTTTGCAAATCTGATCAACCGTAGCTTCATTCTTAAAAGCCCAAGAAGTGGAAACTGATCTAGTAGAATGAGCTGTAATTCTCTGAGGCGGGGCTTTACCCGACTCCAAATAAGCTTGATGAATCAAAAGCTTTAACCACGATGCCAAAGAAACGGCAGAAGCCATCTGACCTTTCCTGGAACCAGAAAAGAAAACGAATAGACTAGAAGTCTTCCTGAAATCTTTAGTGGCTTCAACATAATATTTCAAAGCTCTCACCACATCCAAAGAATGTAAAGATCTCTCCAAAGAATTCTTAGGATTAGGACACAAAGAAGGGACAACAATTTCTCTATTACTCTGTTAAAATCTGACAGCGCTCAACCTTGTGTCTGTAGCTCCTATTATTGTGGGTACCAGCGCCCCCAAAAGGTGAATGTAGTGCTAAAAATAAATACACAGAGCGCCTCCTAAAAGGCTAAGACACTAGTAGTGACAAGATTGTTTAAATAAAAAATATATTGAAATTCTATAGGGGTATATAAAATATTTTATAAAATTCTATAGCTTATAAAGTATTTTAGCTATAAGTAGCTTATAAAATATTTTATATACCCCTATAGAATTTCAATATATTTTTTATTTAAATAATCTTGTCACTACTAGTGTCTTAGCCTTTTAGGAGGCGCTCTGTGTATTTATTTTTAGCACTAATTTCTCTATTACTGTTGTTAGAATTTACAACTTTAGGTAAGAATTTAAATGAAGTCCGCAAAAATGCCTTATCCTGATGAAAAATCAGAAAAGGAGATTCACAAGAGAGAGCGGATAATTCAGAAGCTCTTCTAGCAGAAGAGATGGCCAAAAGGAACAACACTTTCCAGGAAAGTAGTTTAATGTCCAAAGAATGCATAGGCTCAAATGGAGGAGCCTGCAAAGCCTTCAAAACCAAATTAAGACTCCAAGGAGGAGAGATTGATTTAATGACAGGCTTGATATGAACCAAAGCCTGTACAAAACAATGAATATCAGGAAGTTTAGCAATTTTCCTGTGGAATAAAACAGAAAGTGCAGAGATTTGTTCTTTCAAGGAACTTACAGACAAACCTTTATCCAAACTATCAGGAAGAAACTGTAAAATTCTAGGAATTCTAAAAGAATGCCAGGAGAATTTATGAGAAGAACACCATGAAATATAAGTCTTCCAAACTCGATAATAAATCTTTCTAGAAACAGATTTACGAGCCTGCAACATAGTATTAATCACTGAGTCAGAGAAACCTCTATGACTAAGCACTAAGCGTTCAATTTCCATACCTTCAAATTTAATGATTTGAGATCCTGATGGAAAAATGGACCATGAGATAGAAGGTCTGGCCTTAATGGAAGTGGCCAAGGTGGGCAACTGGACATCCGAACAAGATCTGCATACCAAAACCTGTGAGGCCATGCTGGAGCCACCAGCAGCACAAACGATTGCTCCATGATTATTTTGGAGATAACTCTTGGAAGAAGAACTAGAGGCGGAAAACATAAGCAGGTTGATAATACCAAGGAAGTGTCAACGCATCCACTGCTTCTGCCTGAGGATCCCTGGACCTGGACAGGTACCTGGGAAGTTTCTTGTTTAGGTGAGAAGCCATCAGATCTATTTCTGGAAGCCCCCACCATCTGAACAATTTGAGAAAACACATCTGGGTGAAGAGACCATTCTCCCGGATGTAAAGTCTGACGACTGAGATAATCCGCCTCCCAATTGTCTATGCCTGGGATATGAACCACAGAAATTAGACAGGAGCTGGATTCCGACCAAACAAGTATCTGAGATACTTCTTTCATAGCTTGAGGACTGTGAGTCCCACCCTGATGATTGACATATGCCACAGTTGTGATATTGTCTGTCTGAAAACAAATGAATGGTTCTCTCTTCAACAGAGGCCAAAACTGAAGAGCCCTGAGAATTGTACGGAGTTCCAAAATATTGATTGGTAATCTCGCCTCTTGAGGTTTCCAAACCCCTTGTGCTGTCAGAGATCCCCAAACAGCTCCCCAACATGAAAGACTTGCATCTGTTGTGATCACAGTCCAGGTTGGACGAACGAAAGAGGCCCCTAAAATTATACAATGGTGATCTAACCACCAAGTCAGAGAAAGTCGAACATTGGGATTCAAGGATATTAATTGTGATATCCTTGTATAATCCCTGCACCATTGGTTCAGCATACAAAGCTGGAGAGGTCTCATATGAAAACGAGCAAAGGGGATCGCGTCCGATGCTGCAGTCATGAGACCTAAAACTTCCATGCACATAGCTACTGAAGGGAATGACTGAGACTGAAGGTTCCGACAGGCTGCAACCAATTTCAAACATCTCTTGTCTGTTAGAGACAAAGTCATGGACACTGAATCTATCTGGAAACCTAAAAAGGTTACCTTTGTCTGAGAATTCAAAGAACTTTTTGGTAAATTGATCCTCCAACCATGTCTTTGAAGAAACAACACTAGTTGATTCACGTGAGATTCACGTGAGATTCTGCAGAACGTAAAGACTGAGCAAGTACCAAGATATCGTCCAAATAAGGAAACACTGCAATACCCCGCTCTCTGCTTACAGAGAGTAGGGCATCGAGAACCTTTGAAAAGATTCTTGGAGCTGTTGCTAGGCCAAAAGGAAGAGCAACAAATTGGTAATGCTTGTCTAGAAAAGAGAATCTCAGGAACTGATAGTGATCCGGATGAATCGGAATATGAAGATATGCATCCTGTAAGTCTATTGTGGACATATAATGCCCTTGCTGAACAAAAGGCAGAATAGTCCTTATAGTCACCATCTTGAAAGTTGGTACCCTTACATATTCAAAATCTTTAGATCCAAAACTAGTCTGAATTAATTTTCTTTCTTTGGGACAATGAATAGATTTGAATAAAACCTCAGGCCCTGTTCCTGAAACGGAACTGGCATGATTACCCCTGATAACTCCAGGTCTGAAACACACTTCAGGAAAGCCTGAGCCTTTACTGGGTTCGCTGGAATGCGTGAGAGAATAAATCTTCTCACAGGTGGTCTTACTCTGAATCCTATTCTGTACCCCTAAAAGACAATACTCTGAATCCAATGATTTTGGACCAAACGGATCCAAACATCTTTGAAGAATTTTAATCTGCCCCCTACCAGCTGAGCTGGAATGAGGGCTGCACCTTCATGCGGACTTGGGGGCTGGCTTTGATCTCTTAAAAGGCTTGGATTTATTCCAATTTGAGGAAGGCTTCCAATTGGAAACAGATTCCTTTGGGAAAGGATTAGATTTCTGTTCCTTATAGTATGTCGAAAGGAACGAAAATGGTTAGAAGCTTTAGATTTACCTTTAGGTTTTTTATCCTGAGGCAAAAAAACTCCCTCCCCCCCAGTGACAGTTGAAATGATTGAATCCAACTGAGAACCAAATAATTTATTACCTTGGAAAGAAAAAGAAATCAATCTGGATTTAGAAGTCATATCAGCATTCCAAGATTTCAGCCACAAAGCTCTTCTAGCTAAAATAGCTAAAAGGACCATATATCTAACATCAATTTTGATTATATCAAAAATGGCATCACAAATGAAATTATTAGCATGTTGAATCAACTTAACAATGCTAGACAAATTATGATCTGATACTTGTTGCGCTAAAGTTTCCAAGCAAAAAGTTGAAGCAGCTGCAACATCAGCCAAAGAAATTGCAGGCCTAAGAAGATGACCTGAATATAAATAAGCCTTCCTTAGATAAGATTCAAATTTCCTATCTAAAGGATCCTTAAAAGAAGTACTATCTTCCATATAGTAGTACGTTTAGCAAGAGTGGAGATAGCCCGATCAACTTTGGGGATCTATTCCCAAAACTCCAATCTGCTGGCAAATGATACAATTTTTTAAACATTGAAGAAGGAATAAAAGAAGAACCAGGCCTATTCCTTTCTTTAGAAATCATATCAGAAATAGCATCAGGAACTGGAAAAACCTCTGGAATAACCACAGGAGGTTTATAAACAGAATTTAAACGTTTACTAGTTTTAATATCAAGAGGACTAGTGTCCTCCATATCCAATGTAATCAACACTTTTTCTAATAAAGAACGAATATATACTAATATAACTATAAATAAATAAGAGGATTTGTCAGTGTCAATATCTGAAGCAGGATCTTCTGAATCAGATAGATCCTCATCGGGAAGGATGAATCAGTATGTTGCCGGTCATTTGAAATTTCATCAACTCTATGAGAAGTTTTAAAAGACCTTTTACGTTTATTAGAAGGCAGGATGGCAGACAAAGCCTTCTGAATAGAATCAGAAATAAATTCTTTTAAATTTACAGGTATATCTTGTACATTAGATGTTGAGGGAATAGCAACAGGTAATGAACTACTACTGATGGATACATTTTCTGCATGTAAAAGTTTATCATGACAACTATTGCAAACCACAGCTGGAGGTATAATCTCCACAAGTTTACAACAAATGCACTTAGCTTTCGTAGAACTGTTATCAGGCAGCTGGGATCCAACAGTGAATTCTGAGACAGGATCAGATTGAGACATCTTGCAAATGTAAGAAAAGAAAAAAAACAACATATAAAGCAAAATTATCAATTTACTTATATGGCAGTTTCAGGAATGGGAAAAAATGCAAACAGCATAGCCTTTTGACATAGAAAAATGGGGTCTTAAATAATGAAAATATTTGGCGCCAAAAATGTCACACTTGCGTCATAGATTACGCAACCTTGTGAAGGACTTGGCATCAACTAAGATGCCGGAAATGACAAATTTGCATCAATGAACGTAACTTCACTCCAAAAAATCCCACACCAAAAATGACGCAATAAACGTTGGCATTTTGCGCCCTCGCGAGCCTAATTCTGCCCGCGAATTAAAAAGACAGTCAATTTGAAAAAGAGACTATACCCCAGGTAAGAAATTTTCAGAAAAAAGCATTTCCCAGATATGAAACTGACAGTCTGCAAAAGAAAATATACTGAAAACCTGAATCATGGCAAATATAAGTACAATACATATATTTAGAACTTTATATAAATACATAAAGTGCCAAACCATAGCTGAGAGTGTCTTAAGTAATGAAAACATACTTACCAAAAGACACCCATCCACATATAGCAGATAGACAAACCAGTACTGAAATGGTTATTAGTAGAGGTAATGGAATATGAGAGTATATCGTCGATCTGAAAAGGGAGGTAGGAGATGAATCTCTACGACCAATAACAGAGAACCTATGAAATAGATCCCCGTGAGGAAAACCATTGCATTCAATAGGTGATACTCTCTACACATCCCTCTGACATTCACTGTACTCTGAGAGGAATCGGGCTTCAAAAAATGCTGAGAAGCGCATATCAATGTAGAAATCTTAGCACAAACTTACTTCACCACCTCCATAGGAGGCAAAGTTTGTAAAACTGAATTGTGGGTGTGGTGAGGGGTGTATTTATAGGCATTTTGAGATTTGGGAAACTTTGCCCCTCCTGGTAGGATTGTACAGGGAGTGCAGAATTATTAGGCAAATGAGTATTTTGACCACATCATCCTCTTTATGCATGTTGTCTTACTCCAAGCTGTATAGGCTCGAAAGCCTACTACCAATTAAGCATATTAGGTGATGTGCATCTCTGTAATGAGAAGGGGCGTGGTCTAATGACATCAACACCCTATATCAGGTGTGCATAATTATTAGGCAACTTCCTTTCCTTTGGCAAAATGGGTTAAAAGAAGGACTTGACAGGCTCAGAAAAGTCAAAAATAGTGAGATATCTTGCAGAGGGATGCAGCACTCTTAAAATTGCAAAGCTTCTGAAGCGTGATCATCGAACAATCAAGCGTTTCATTCAAAATAGTCAACAGGGTCGCAAGAAGCGTGTGGAAAAACCAAGGCGCAAAATAACTGCCCATGAACTGAGAAAAGTCAAGCGTGCAGCTGCCAAGATGCCACTTGCCACCAGTTTGGCCATATTTCAGAGCTGCAACATCACTGGAGTGCCCAAAAGCACAAGGTGTGCAATACTCAGAGACATGGCCAAGGTAAGAAAGGCTGAAAGACGACCACCACTGAACAAGACACACAAGCTGAAATGTCAAGACTGGGCCAAGAAATATCTCAAGACTGATTTTTCTAAGGTTTTATGGACTGATGAAATGAGAGTGAGTCTTGATGGGCCAGATGGATGGGCCCGTGGCTGGATTGGTAAAGGGCAGAGAGCTCCAGTCCGACTCAGACGCCAGCAAGGTGGAGGTGGAGTACTGGTTTGGGCTGGTATCATCAAAGATGAGCTTGTGGGGCCTTTTCGGGTTGAGGATGGAGTCAAGCTCAACTCCCAGTCCAACTGCCAGTTTCTGGAAGACACCTTCTTCAAGCAATGGTACAGGAAGAAGTCTGCATCCTTCAAGAAAAACATGATTTTCATGCAGGACAATGCTCCATCACACGCGTCCAAGTACTCCACAGCGTGGCTGGCAAGAAAGGGTATAAAAGAAGAAAATCTAATGACATGGCCTCCTTGTTCACCTGATCTGAACCCCATTGAGAACCTGTGGTCCATCATCAAATGTGAGATTTACAAGGAGGGAAAACAGTACACCTCTCTGAACAGTGTCTGGGAGGCTGTGGTTGCTGCTGCACGCAATGTTGATGGTGAACAGATCAAAACACTGACAGAATCCATGGATGGCAGGCTTTTGAGTGTCCTTGCAAAGAAAGGTGGCTATATTGGTCACTGATTTGTTTTTGTTTTGTTTTTGAATGTCAGAAATGTATATTTGTGAATGTTGAGATGTTATATTGGTTTCACTGGTAAAAATAAATAATTGAAATGGGTATATATTTGTTTTTTGTTAAGTTGCCTAATAATTATGCACAGTAATAGTCACCTGCACACACAGGTATCCCCCTAAAATAGCTAAAACTAAAAACAAACTAAAAACTACTTCCAAAAATATTCAGCTTTGATATTAATGAGTTTTTTGGGTTCATTGAGAACATGGTTGTTGTTCAATAATAAAATTAATCCTCAAAAATACAACTTGCCTAATAATTCTGCACTCCCTGTATATGCCATACGTAACAAGCTCATGAACTCTTGCCAATTACATGAAAGAAACATAAATTATGCTTACCTGATAATTTTCTTTTCTTCAGATGGAAAGAGTCTACAGCTGCATTCATTACTTTTGGGAATTCAGAACCTGGCCACCAGGAGGAGGCAAAGACACCCCAGCCAAAGGCTTAAATACTCCTCCCACTTCCCTCATCCCCCAGTCATTCTGCCCAGGAACAAGGAACAGTAGAAGAAATATAAGGGTGAAAAGGTGCCAGAAGAACAAAAAATACGGCTGCCCCACAGAAAACACGGGCGGGGAGCTGTGGACTCTTTCCATCTGAAGAAAAGAAAATTATCAGGTAAGCATAATTTATGTTTTTCTTCATAAATTGAAAGAGTCCACAGCTGCATTCCTTACTTTTGGGAAAACAATACCCAAGCTATAGAGGACACTGAATGCAACAACTGGAGGGTATAAAAGGCGGCCCATTCTGAGGGCACCAGGCCTGAAACTCCCCCAACAAACATACCACTTCGTCCGAAGCCAAGAAAACTCACAAAATTAAAAAAGGCCCCAAGGACACTGAACCGCAGGTAGTCCACAAGCCTTGCTAGAGACCACAGAAAACAAACTCAACTGAGCCAATACGCCTCCAAAAGACACCGTCGCCCAATATCAACACCCGAACAACAACCGAAAACTCCCAAAAGGGAGAGGACAGGGAGGAACAAACAAGGATTCCCAGGAGACCCTAAACAGGGTACAATAGGACCCAAATAAAAATGGAAAACTCCAAAAATCGAGCCAAACCCACAGAGACCCTAAGGGTTCCCAAAAAACAAGGAAGGGCAACGCCCAGACCCCAAACTGTACAGAACCCCAAGGCTGAGGCCGGGAATCTGAATAGAGAAGAAAAATCTGCTCTAAAAAACAAAGCAACCACCCTGAAAAACAACTGAAACCAGAGTCCCCAGTTTTCAGGAACTCAGGATATCAAAATATTCCCAAGCCAATACGTGTATCAAACCCAGAGAAGCAACCTTTTGGACACCACACGCTGCAGTCATACCAGGATGACTCTGAAGCTAAAACACTTGGAGACAAGTGAAAAACAGCCAAAGATGGATATCAACTCCAACCTACAGACTACTAACATCCACGAGTAGTGGACACCCTGCAGGCTACCCAAAAGCCGCTAGATCCACACACGTATCTAGTACACAAGGAACCCAGAAACCTCAAAGAGGATAAACAGCATACCGTGGGTCCTGTCCAACACGGGACCAGCCCAAGCAACAGGTAGGACTGAAAGACAGGGAAACAAAAGGACCCCAAACACCAGCCCATAGATAAAAGGGCATAATGGAAAGGCCTCAGTTACTCCAGCAGAGCTTGGGAACCCTCCAAAAGCACCTTCCAACAGGTACTCCCGAGGAGAACCCCATAGAGATAGGCGGAAAAGGACAGAAGAGTCCTATAAAATCTAGCCCGACACTCTATGACAGTCTAGACACAATACCTACTCAGGTACTCCCAAGGAGAACCCCAAAGAGATAGGCATAAAAAGGCAGAAAAGCCCTAAGAGCCCACATGGAGACTGCAAAACCACAGATGGAACAGACCCAGAAAAGCAGACCGTTCTTTTACAGGATAAACCACCTGTTCCAACCACCTGCACACAGGACAACCACCCTCCAGAGAGAGAAAAGCCCAAGAAAGGGCACAGATAAGGAAAAGTGCACATGCTCACTGTCATGAATTCCTGTTTTTCCCTAAAACCTTCTGCACCCTTAAGATTCCTAAGGTGTCGGCCTCCCTAGTCTATTTAAGTTGGGACACGCCCTCTCCAACTTGCTTCAGTATTGTTAATATTTGTATGCAGCTAGAAGTCCTAATCCTCGGTTTCTCTCTGTTGATATTTAAGGACTTACTACAAACCTATCAGGAAACTAATCTATCTTAGGATTCCTAACTATCTGCCTCAGAGTGTTTGCATACCTTTTACACGCTCTCCCCTGCCTGGTCAGCTGTGGATGAGAACGCTGGCTGATCAGCTGTGTTTGTGATCGCGGACATCTTTCTCCAACAGGCGGATCACTCTGCTGCCCTGCACGGACGCATTGAGAGACACTTTCACTGACCGGAGCATCAGGGAGCTACACGGAGCAGCCTGAGAGATTCCAGCTCCCTAGCACTCGACTCCAATCTCCACTAATTGCTAACCAAGCAACCTGTTACGCTGAAGCGTTTCCAGCCTGTCAGCCCAGCACCACTCGCCTCTGAGTCTCACGCTAATCGCAGCAACACTCAGCTCTCACAGGTTACAAAGCCTGTCAGTTTCTGGAATCCTTATGCTCATTGCGCTCACACTGTGAGAGCCACTCCGATCTCCGATTCCAAGTACAGCCAGCCAGCTCTGCTCTTGCCTCATACATTCCAAGACCTGTCATATCTGAATTTCGGATTTAGTTAAATCTGAAGCAATAGGTCCGAATAGGTGTTAATAGAGTTAGGCTCCAGCTGGTCTCCTGACATCATTAACTGCCTTACATATCTCTAATTGTAGTCAGAGGTTCACATAGCTAAGAAGTTCACTCTTCCTGAATTTATCTCTGCTCTTAACAGATTATACTGTTTATGAGTTCTCAATCTTTCAATAAGATTAACTCTCTGTTGCCTAGCAGAAATTACCTTGTGATTGATACACTGTGAGAGTCTGCACAGGCATACAAAACAAATCTAACAATCTGCAGTTGTGATCCACAAATCCAAATCAACACAAGCCATTACATAATACTGAAGCCACCTCATGGATCCAGCAGAATTACCTCAGTTTGTGTATTCACTCTCCCAGAGGGTGGATCAATTAAGCCAAGGGCTCAGAGAACTACAAGTTCAGAACGAAAGCTTAAGTACCATAATAAAGGATTCAATAGTTAAACCTGCACCTACCGATAACACCCCTGAACCCCAAGTCTCTATGCCTGACAAATTTTATGGGGAAAGGGCTTATTCACTCAATTTAAAAATTCATGTAACCTCTTGTTCAGCCTCAAACTCAAGACATATGCTACTGAACGCATAAAAAGGTGTTAACGGTGATCTCTTTTCTCAGAGGAGAACCAAGAAAATGGGCAGATTCCTTCTTTGAGCAAGATCACCCCATCCTAGCTTCTCTGGAGGATTTCTTCAAAGCAGTGCTTTCCAAACTGTGTGTCGGGACACACTAGTGTGTCGGCAGCAGTGTGTAGGTGTGTCCCTGCTTCAGCACACATTTTTTTTAAAAAAATTTTTTTGGTTTCTGACTTTCCGCCTGCCTGCTACGCATATCACATGGTTGACACGTGATTAATACCTAGGGGGACACAGATCATCTTAACCTATTGGTGCAGCTCAGTGGGAACTGAAACTATTCCCATTGGCGGCACATTGGCTCCTGACTGCACGGGTAGTCTAATTGGCTCGTGACTGCATGTGTAGTCAGTGAGTGGAACAGCAGTGTGTTTGCAGCGCGGGCAGTAGTCAATCGGACTCACCGAGCTCTGAGGGCGGCAGCTTAAACGCTGAGCTTAAGTCAATGTGGGGTTTTTTGCAGCTAGCTCTCAGTAGTGCATTGCTGCTCCTGCTCTTGATATATGGATAGGAAGTGGAAGCTTAAAAACGCTTGATGATAAAATGCGAGTGTCTTTATCTAATATTCCACTAAATGTTCAGAAACTGTGTGCATTCCATCAACCTCATACATCCCATTAAAATAGTAAGTAGCTATTGGTGTTATTAAACTTTTTTTTAATTCTTGCACACACATACTGTTACTTGTAAATACATTTTATTATTATATAATTTATGTTTGTGTCCGTATCTCTTAAAACAAGTTAGTTTAACCTCCTTTTTTCTAGTACAACTGAATTACTGTGTCGTTAAATGATGTAGGTCTAAAAAGTGTGTCACCAACATTAAAAGTTTGGAAAGCTCTGCTTCAAAGAGATGGGTGTCCTATACCAAGATATCAATAAACAGCTCACTGCTGAAACTAAAATGAGATCACTCAGACAGGGTAAAAAACCAGTTGAAGAGTACCTAACAGAGTTTAAGCAGTATAGCAATGATACTGAGTGGAGCAAGAAATCTTAAGAAATCAGTACCGTCTGGGATTATCTGATGCACTAAAAGACGAACTGTCTCGAACCGAACTCCCCAAGACCTTAGAAGGTTTGATAACTCTCAGTATTCAAATTGATAGAAGGTTAAGGGAGCAAAAAAATGAGACATGGCTCAGAACCTATCAACAGAATCCCCGCTTCCTATCAGAAACCATCTATAAGCCAAACTTCAGAACCTATGGACCTTGGGTTCACGAAAGGTCCCTTGCAACCTGAGGAAAGGAATCGTAGACGCATAAACAACTTATGCATGTACTGTGCTTCCAGCTCATACTCGGTTAAGGACTGTCCCATCCTCCTAAGACAAAAAAGACGTAAGTGTACCACAAGATCATCATGTTTAACCACTAATATTAAACATGTAGCTTACTGTTCTTTATCTCTTACATTACAGTGGGATCATCACCAGGTGCACAGTGAAGCAATCATTGATTCTGGGACTCATACTGGTTTCATTGATTCTGTTTTTGTCACTGTTAATAAAATTCCCACTGTTTTGAAAGCAAAACCAGTTTCTATTAGAGTTATTGATGGTACTTTTATTACTTCAGGACCCATAACCCATCAGACTATACCCATAAAGGTTACTACATTATCGGCTCATGTTGAATACATATCTTTTGATGTGATTACATCCCCTATGTTTCCAATGGTACTTGGGTTACAATGGTTGCAAACACGCCAACCCATTATCCACTGGGACCACTTAGAAGTACAGTTTCTCTCAGAATACTGTAAAAATACCTGTTTCCCCAATCTATCTTTATGTCAAACAACCTTAACTCAGTTACCTCCGGACTATCAGGATTTCGAAGACGTATTCAGTAAGAAAGAGGCTGAAAGTCTTCCTCCCCATCGTCCGTACAACTGTCCTATTGAGCTTCTTCCAGGAGCGATAATTCCCTATGGACATATATACCCGCTCTCTCAACCGGAACTAGAACATCTAAAAATTATTTATCGGAGAACTTACGAAAAGGATTCATTCAGCCATCTACCTCACCTGCCGGAGCGGGCATATTCTTTGTAAGGAATAAGGACCACTCCCTCAGACCAATAATCGACTATAGGGAGCTCAATAAACGGACGGTAAAAAAACGTTATCCTCTCCCGTTGATTCCGGAGCTTATTGAACGTCTCAGCCACGCAACAGTTTACACCAAGTTGGACCTCAGAGGAGCGTATAATCTTGTACAGATCCGTAAAGGGGACGAATGGCTCACAGCTTTCAGAACCCGATATGGTCTATATGAGTACAAGGTGATGCCATTCGGACTCCGGCTACTTTCCAATATCTTATCAACGATATATTCCGATACCTTCTGGACACCTGCATTGTCATCTACCTGGATGATATCCTTGTATATTCTAAAAACCTTACAGACCACAAAAGACACGTCCGATGGGTACTCACTCGACTACGACAACATAGTCTCTTCGCCAAGCTAGAAAAATGTATATTCCATTCATCAGTTATCACTTTCCTTGGCTACACAATCACTCCTAACGGAATACAGATGGATAACTCCAAAGTAGACATAATCAAGAATTGACCTACTCCTACAAACAAAAAGGATCTACAGAGATTTCTGGGATTTACCAACTACTACAGAAAATTCATAAAGAATTACTCCGCTATAACTAAAAAATGCCTCACTATTCTAACAAGTATCAACATTTTGTTTGGACCCCTGAAAAACAAAAGATCTTCGATTGCTTAAAAGATAGCTTTACCCAAGCTCCAATAGTATGCTATCCTGATTCCCAATATGTCTTAGAAGTGGATGCATCGGACTACGCTATTGTATCAATTCTGTCACAACACAAATCCCCAGATGTTCCTTTACACCCAGTTGCATTTTACTCTAGGGTAATGACACTGGCAGAGTACAACTACCCCATCGGGGAAAAAGAGTTATTGGTAATTAAAGTATCCCTCGAACACTGGAGACATCTGTTAGAAGGGACCAAATACCTCATATTGATCTACACGAATCACAAAAACCTCGAATACCTGTTGACTAACAGAACTCTTTCTGCCAGACAACTGAGATGGAGCCTTTTCCTTACCCAATTCAACTTTCACATAACCTACCGACCAGGTAGTAGGAACGGAAAGGCAGATGCCTTCTCAAGAAAAGATTTAAAACCCACAAACTTTAACCAACCAGGAACTGTCATTCCTTTGGATCAGATTATCGCCCTATCTCCAACTTATCCTGAACATTTGAAACAATTCCAGAAAGATGACACCGAGTTATCTGGACTTAACCTTCACTTGGGACAAGATGGTCTTTATTACCATAAAGAAAAGCTTTATGTTCCACGTCCTCTACGTCAAGACTTACTAAAAGAACATCATGACTCACCTATGGCAGGACACCTTGGAATCAATAAAACTGCTGAATTACTCTCACATACTTATTGGAGGTCCTCAGTACAACACTACGTACAAAGTTGTCACACATGTACAGTCTCCAAGACTGATAGAAAACCTCCCTTTGGCCTCCTACTACCTCTACAAATACTGGACAGACCCTGGCAAACTATTGGCATGGATTTTATAGTCGATTTACCTACTTCCAATGGGAATAACATGATACTTGTAGTCGTTGATCATCTGACTAAAATGGCCCATTTCTTGCCTTTCCACAAGCTACCCACCTCTTCCGAAACCACAACGTTATTCCTAAACAACATCGTTAAGTTGCATGGTATCCCTAATTCCATAGCTACGGACAGGGGTACTCAATTCACTTCCCGTTTCTGGAAACAACTATGTACAACCATGCAAGTGGAACTTTGATACTCCTCGTCTTTCCATCCACAGTCTAATGGTCAGACTGAGAGAGTCAACCAATGGTTAGAACAGTATATAAGATGTTACTGCTCAAACCAGCAAACCCAGTGGTTTCACACATTACCTATGGCAGAATACGCCTACAATAACTCAATCAGTTCCACAACTCATAAAACTCAATTTTTTGCAAATTATGGATTCCATCCTTCTTTCCAACTCCATCCGCGAAGTGACATCACCTGTCCACAGGTGGATGACGTCACTAACACATTTCTAGACCTGTTTCAACAACTGAAAGAGAATATCGCCAATGCCCAAGAACGACAAAGGCACTATTACAACACAAGACGTCGCCAACCACCTGACTATAAGGTAGGTGATATGGTTTGGTTGTCTACGAAGAATATCAAACTCAAAACTCCTAGCAAAAAACTCAGTTCCGCATTCATCTGACCTTTTCCAATAACTAAGATTGTGAACGCCAATGCGGTTACTCTTGACTTACCCCAAGGTTACCGATTACACTCTACCTTTCATGTGTCTTTATTGAAACCCTATCGGGATACAAGACAGGCAGGTACACAATTACCTTCAGATCGTTTATCTGACTCCGAACAGGAGTACGAGGTTGATACTATCTTGGACTCTTGTATATCCAACAGAGTTCTTCAATACTTAATCCATTGGAAAGGCTATGACAGTGACGAAGACTCATGGGAGCCATCCCTGAACATCCATGCACCCAGACTCATTTCCTTATTCCACAGACAAAATCCGGACCAGCCACGGTTTGTAGCTGCAGGGCAGCTACCCTGAGTGGGGGGTATGTCATGAATTCCTGTTTTTCTCTAAGACCTTCTGCACCTTTAAGATTCCTAAGGTGTCGGCCTCCCTAGTCTATTTAAGTTGGGACACGCCCTCTCCAACTTGCTTCAGTATTGTTAATATTTGTATGCAGCTAGAAGTCCTAATCCTCTGTTTCTCTCTGTTGATATTTAAGGACTTACTACAAACCTATCAGCAAACTAATCTATCTTAGGATTCCTAACTATCTGCCTCAGAGTGTTCGCATACCTTTTACATGCTCTCCCCTGCCTGGTCAGCTGTGGATGAGAACGTTGGCTGAACAGCTGTGTTTGTGATCGCGGACATCTTTCTCCAACAAGCGGATCACTCCGCTGCCCTGTACGGACACATTGAGAGACACTTTCACTGACTGGAGCATCACGGAGCTACATGGAGCAGCCTGAGAGATTCCAGCTCCCTAGCACTCGACTTCAATCTCCACTAATTGTGAACCAAGCAACCTGTTACGCTGAAGCGTTTCCAGCCTGTCAGCCCAGCACCTCTCCCCTCTGAGTCTCACGCTAATCGCAGCAACGCTCAGCTCTCACAGGTTACAGAGCCTGTCAGTTTCTGGAATCCTTATGCTCATTGTGCTCACACTGTGAGAGCCACTCCGATCTCCGATTCCAAGTACAGACAGCCAGCTCTGCTCTTGCCTCATACATTCCAAGACCTGTCATATCTGAATTTCGGATTTAGTTAAATCTGAAGCAATAGGTCCGAATAGGTGTTAATAGAGTTAGGCTCCAGCTGGTCTCCTGACATCATTAACTGCATTATATATCTCTAATTGTAGTCAGAGGTTCACATAGCTAAGAAGTTCACTCTTCCTGAATTTATCTCTACTCTTAACAGATTATACTGTTTATGAGTTCTCAATCTTTCAATAAGATTAACTCTCTGTTGCCTAGCAGAAATTACCTTGTGATTGATACACTGTGAGAGTCTGCACAGGCATACAAAACAAATCTAACAATCTGCAGTTGTGATCCACAAATCCAAATCAACACAAGCCATTACACTCACAAGGCCGAAGCCCTAACCTGAGCCGAATGAAAAACATCCAGGACTCCCGAGAAGGGGAAGTACATACCGTTAAAAAATAGGAAGGCCATGAGGAGCCTTAGTGCCAGAACTCTTGGCCAAGTTGCTAGGAAACTAGCGAGACCATAAGATATAGTCTATGTTCCCTGGAGAACTGGAGCCCCTGAAACAGCCACAAGATCATATAATTCTGGAAAAATGCCAGATAAGGTCATGAAAAAGAGTACCCACTCCCACAGCGGGATCCGGGTAGATAAACCATGGCGCAAACCACTATCAGACCAGCTGGCTTATGTCCAGAAAGATCCAGACAAACGAAGGCCCGAGTCCCAGAATTGTTTAGACAAACAATCCCCAGGGAACACCATACCCTGTCTGAATAAAACAGACCTCACAAGGGAGAACTATCTAAAACGGGTCCAAGACTCACTCATAAATCCCAACCCCAAGGGAAGAGAACACCCCTTAGAGAAGTCCAATCCTTAAAGAGCTAGGGCACGCCCAAACTTCCGGACACAGGGGACAAGGGGAAACATCGGGAATGAAGACACCCGAAGAGCAAGTAAACAGAGACTAGTCTCCATATTCTCCTCAGGGAACTAGACAGAGGCCTACATCCAAAGAAAAATAATGCATAGCATCCCGAACCCCGGAACAACCCCTAGACAGTGTCAGGAAGAAGGAGACTATATAGTCTAGTATTCCAATAAAGGAACAACAAACTCTCAGAACAGGAAAAGACCGCAAGGCCCTCCCAGAAAGCGGCCTCAACCGATGGAAAGTCCAGAGATCTCGACCCGAAAAGAGTTCCCAAAAAGGAACCAGTCCAAAAAGACAATTCCAATAGCCCTTGATGGCAAGACCACTCATAAACAGCGGCAAGGAGGCCTTAAAGCCTCCAAATCGTCAAACCACACAGGAAAGAAAACACTTAATCCCGATGGTATCGGAACCAAAGGAGTGTGACGCAGCAGAACTCCACCGAGTCCCAGACGACCAGCTCGGAAGGCAGATGAGAACTGAACCAGGACCCTCAGGTCCTCTCAGAATGCTTAGTTGACACTTGTAAAAACAAGAAAAGAAAACAGAAATAATGTAATCATTCAGCGCCCTAACCAGACCAGCCAGGCAGAACAGGCGCCACGTGTCTGAAATAGACCTCAAGACAGAAGGAGCTGAACCCAATCAGAGCCAGACTGGACCATAGCCAACACTGTCAAGGCCGCAATAGTCACCCACAGGGAGGGTGAAACAAACGACAGACAAACAGAGAACTAAACGCATCCTCAGAACAACTTCCGTAGAAGAAAACAGAGCGATTAATAAATCACAAGTATCGATTCCGAGGAAAAAACCCCGAAGGAATGTAAAACAAAACATGAGCTTTCAAATAAAATTCATCCTAACCGGATTTTACATCAAAGAAAGGGCAGCCCGTAGGCTTCCGCCCAAGACGAACAGACACACCCACAGGACCACCCCAACAGGAACCCTGTTCATCCAAGCTCAGATATGGAAAAGATACTGAACAACAGACAGTAAGAAGATTAATTCATCCCCTTATTTCAATTCTACGAGCTATTCGAAGTGGAAGACTGAGAACCCCTATATCCATTAAGGATGGGATCCTCCAACAACGCCAAAACGTGCCGTAGTAGGACATGAAGGCGTGCCAGTCTATACCGAAAAGTGCAGCACGCCTCCACCAGAGCCTCAGCAGTCGCTCTCCTGGAGAGCTGAATGGGGCACCCCATGCCTGGGGGGCTCGGGTTGACAGAACACTAACATAATCTTAAGTAGACATCTGGAAGCTGCAGATACGCCATTGTCATAAGGACTTGAATACGTAAACGTGCCACAACCTCCGGAGGGAACAAACCACCCTCCAGGGAAGGATAAGCATAATCAGAGTCACCTGCACGTGTAGAAACAGTAAGAGGTAGGGAACTCGCCACTCGAGGGACAGAACCCCAAGAGGCGGATGGCTCAGTGGCCCCTTGACTCCCTGATCCCAAGGAATTGAGGCCTCTAACCCGGCAAACGGAACATAACTGATTATTATGTGTGATCGGGGGCCAATTCGTATTCTTCGCAATAAGAATTTGAATCATAGACCGCTACAATCTCAACATCAGAATCCTCCATGACAAAGACATGAATACGAAAAAACTGGACTAAACAAGATAAAAGTTAAACGGCACCTGTACACCCACAATGGCTGGGGCCCTCACCACCTCCTATGCACCAGACGACCAGAATTTCTTTGTCGCCACACTGTCAGGAATGCGGAACTGGAGAGGCAAAAATCGATCACAAGGTAAGCGTACAGTCCAGAAAAAATGCGCCTGACCACAAAGGCTGCGTCACTTCCTAGGCCGTTATGTTCCGCAAAGCCATGAGCCTAAGTAACACTACACATAAGCAGGTCGAATCACATAACAAACATGATTTAAAAAACTCCTGTTAAATAACCCCCCCTCAGGAGATACTAACCCTTGATTCCAAGATACAAAAAGAGCCTCACTGAGACCCTAAGTTATAGTTAGTCCCGGGAAAACATCTGTAATACAATACAATCATGAGGAAAGTAAAATGAAACGATCTTACTGGAATCTACGCCATGGAACAGGAACACAGCCCTTCAAGTGTGACAGATAGTAGCATCGCCTCTGCCATGGTCTTGAGAGAAGAAAGCAGGCAGCGAAACTCATAAACGCTGATTGCTTGTGGAGCTGTTAATATGAGTCGGGATGGTTTCACAGAAAGACTCTCCCTGCATCTCAGGACTCTAACTTTCATCCATGCTTTCACTGAAAGGCTGACAGGACTACTTAAAACTCCAGTCCCATGCCAAAGAGTACTACCCTCCATAAGAGACTAATCATAAATTTATTACACTTCTCTGCCAACCTCCTGGGACGAAAGGCAAAGAATGACTAGGGGATGAGGGAAGTGGGAGGAATATTTAAGCCTTTTACTGGGGTGTCTTTGCCTCTTCCTGGTGGCCAGATTCTGAATTCCCAAAAGTAATGAATGCAGTATGAGTCCTATTAGACATCCCTGAGAAACAATATTCTGAACCAAGGGATCTGGAACAGACTGAAACCAAGCATCCTGAAAGAGGCTTAATCTCCCCTTTGGATTTCCCTTTAGACTTTGTCTTGAAGAAGAAAAGCCCCTTTACCTCCAGTACTAGTAGAAATAATAGAATCCAAATCAGAATCAAATAACTTCTGTCCCTGAAAGGAAAGAAACAATCTAGATTTAGACACCATATCAGCAGACCAGGATTTAAGCCACAAGGCCCTCCTGGCAAGAACAGCTAATGACATGATTTTGATATCAATCTTCATAATATTAAACACATCATCACAAATAAAAGAATTGGCACTCTGAAGCAAACCCAATAGTTTTGCACTAACAGGGTCATCAGAAAACTCTTCTAAAAGACTAGACAACCGTAAGTAGAAGCAGCAGCTATATCTGCATTATAAATAGCTGGTCTGAGAATATAACCAGCATATAAAAAGGTCCTTCTATGAAAAGATTCTAATTTTCTATCAAAAGGTTCCTTAAAAGAAGTACTGTCTTCCAAAGAAATAGTAGTATGTTTAGCCAGAGTGGAAATGGCCCCATTCACCTTGGGAAAGGTTTCCCATAAATCTAGATTAGCAGCAGGTAAAGGTTATAATTTCATAAACCTTGCAGTAGGAGTAAAGGAGATACCTGTCTTAGACCATTCCCTAGAAATCATGTCAGAGATAGCAGGGAAATCCTCAGGGAGATAAACAACAGTCCTAAAAACTGAATTTAAATGATTTCAAGGTTTAACATAAGAAACGTTAGGATCCTTAACCCCTACAGTAACTAGGACCTATTTTAAAAGAGAACACATATGTTCAACTTTAAACAAAAAAAGAGGAAATATCAGGTTTAACTCCAGATGAGGAATCCTCATCCCCAGAGGAAACTTCACCATCTGAAGAAAAAACAGTATCCCTGGCCTCAGGACACACAGCACCTGTAGAAGGTGAAATCTGAACTGACCTTTTATGTTTATTTAAAGGCCGGAGAGCAGTCAATGCTTCAGAAACTGCAGCCTTGATAAAGGTTTTCATGGCAGGAGACACTACCTCAGCATTAACCTGTAATTAACAAATAGTAGGTGCATTAGAACCCAAGGAAACAGCATTAGATTGATCTGTTTGCATTAACAAATCTAAACATTAGCCACATAAATGAGCTGAAGAATGTACTTCAGCTTTCTTACAATAAGCACACTTAATAATAGTAAGAAGGCATGCAGGAGACTCAGTTGCTTGGGTAGATTTAGGGACAGAATCCTGCTGCTCCATTATAGCATATGAGAAAACAATGCAAATAAAAACTATTAAACCCCCTAAAAAAGCTCTTGAGGAATGGAAACCATTTACCCCCTCCTAAGCAGCTTTAACAGGAACAAAGCGCCCTAAGCAATGCTGAAAAACAAAAAACAGGAGAAATAACATTACCTCTGAATGCAGGCCAAACTAATGACAGTTAAAAAGGAGATTGTGAGCACCAAATACCCTACATGTACATAGCGGAGCAAACATTCACTAACCCAACGTGTGAGAACCAATGAGCGGGAAGACTAAAGGAACGTGTGCTAACCCTACAGGCAAATCCGGCGTGTGAAAAATCTATAGAGACGAATAGAACATGCAATAGCCTGATGAGCGCAAACCCGGTGTGTGAAATACCAACGCGCAAAAAAGGAAGTACGCCCAAAAAATCTGCAGCGCATAAAAGGAAGGGAATAGTGAAAAGGTTCTGTCCCAGGACCACATATAAACAACATATATATATATATAGATGAACTTTGTATAATAAAAAAGTGTCTATAACATAGCTATTTGAGTATCTAAATGTTAACAATAAAAATATACTTCCCAATAGATACTCGTCAACTAGCAATCAAGCAGCAGACAGCCAAACCAGTGCTGAAACATAACGAGTATATTGTAGATCCATAAAGGGAGGCAGAAGACACATCCCTGCGACTGATTATAGAGGGTTTATGGAAGAATTCCCATGAGGTGAAACAAAGGATCCTAAACCATACCCAAAATACATCCCTCTGACAAGCACTGTACTCTGGGGGGAAACAGGCCTTAATATAGACAGAAAACCCCTTTCTCTAAAGAATCATATGCACATCCTCATTCTACAACAACCTACAGCAGAGGCAAAGTAAAGACTGGGGTATGTGTGAGGTGGGAGGGGTTTTATAGAGTTCTTGGGATTTGGAAATCTTTGCCTCCTAGCGGTTGAGAAGAGTAATTACCATGAGTAATGGATTGTGGACCCACACCACCTGTATGAAAGCTATGGAAAACCAGAGTAATACCTACCAAATCTGACTGGTCTACCCAGGTTGCTGAGCTATTGCAACTAGAATGTTACCACTTTCTGAAAACTGGAAAACTAGATGTGTTTGAAGCCATGACAAGTGTCTGGCTCACATACAATTCTCAATCCTAAATACTTCAATTTATTGAACATTTCATCAGGCCTAACTCCCCCCCCCCCTTTTTTTCTCTCTTCTTCGTTAGTATATGTGATTTCTTCCCACCCAACTCCACTAATTTCACTAAAATCTCACTAGGGTCATGGGTACGCACCCCAATGATTCACAGATATCTTATAATATACCACCAATGACAATGGACATTACCTTACCTTATATTGAAATGATGCTTTACAAAATAGAAAATTGACAGGCTTATCGGATTCATGGACTTATGCATCATTGGAACAGAGAGTTATTGTAAAGTAACCATAGTACAGTCAGATGTGGACTGGCTTATCTTTTGCTTTTCTTAAGAGCTCATTCTGTCTCAAGGTACAGAATGTACAAATTATGCTTTATCCGTTGTTGTTTATATGGCATTTACTGTTTTGAACTGTCTTTACTGTACCAATAAAGGCTGTAAAAAAAAAAAAAAAAAAAGCGTGTCAGAGTTTTTAAAAAACCCAAAGTCCAGTTTTTAAAGGCTTTGGATTTCTGAATGTTCTCTTTATTCCATATTAAATGTGTAAATCTACAAACCAGGTAGGAGTAATCAGACAGTGTCTACCTTTTACTCCAAATAATCATAGAATCATGTTGCTTACATCAAAATGGCTTCGCGTATTGAGTATATTAAAAAACAATTAATAAAAGTGTAGAACCACTAAAAGGACAGTTTAGTCAAAATTAAACTTTCATGATTCAGATAGGGCATGCAACTTAAAAACAATTTTCCAATTTATTTTTATCATCAATTTTTAATTGGTATTCTTTGTTGAAAGCTAAACCTAGGTAGGCTCATATGCTAATTTCTCTTACATGGTGTATCCAGTCCACGGATTCATCCTTACTTGTGGGATATTCTCAATCCCTACAGGAAGTGGCAAAGAGAGCACACAGCAGAGCTGTCCATATAGCTCCCCTCAGGCTCCGCCCCCCCAGTCATTCTCTTTGCCGCTCTAACAAGTAGCATCTCCACGGGAGGGTAAAGAGTATGTGGTGTTAGATTTGTAGTTTTTATTTCTTCAATCAAGAGTTTGTTATTTTAAAATAGTGCCGGTTTGTACTATTTACTCTGAGGCAGAAAGTGATGAAGATTTCTGCTGAGAGGAAAAAGATTTTAGCATGTTGTAACTAAAATCCATTGCTGTTCCCACACAGGACTGTTGAGTACCGGAGAACTTCAGTTGGGGGGAACAGTTTGCAGGCTTAACTGCTTAAGGTATGCTCAGTCACTTTTTTTCTAACAAGACTTGGTAATGCTAGAAGACTGACAAGAATCTCCATGTGGGAAGGTAAGCCATATTCTCAGACTCAGTATAGAAGGATGGCTTAGTTAAAAGGGCTTAAATCACTGGTGGACACTGTTATGGGGAAAATCGATTATTTTTTAGTGTTTATCATGTTTGGAACACTTTATAGGTTTTTTTTTACGCCTGGAATAATTTTAGACACCTAAATTGATTCAGGAAGGCCCCACAACTCCGGAGTGAAGAGGGAGGGGGCCTAATTTTCGCGCCTCAGTTGCGCAGTTGTTTTGCAAGTCAGCTTCATGCAGCTTCACATGTAGAGTCCAGAGATTGCAGAAGGACTTCAGGGAGGCTTGTTTTCGTTCCAAAACTAATCCCCAAGGAAGGTAGGGCCACAGCAGAGACTGTGGCATCGTGCTGTAGTGTGTTAAACCAGTGGCAGCTTCAATTTGCTCCGGTTTGGGCAATAAGGGGTTAATTGGCTTGAAACGTGGTGTGCAATCTTTTCAAAGCATTAGGATCATATGGTGTAAAGATCGGATGTTTTTTTGAGATTTGGTAAAAAAGTGGGTGCTTTTTATTATTTAAAGGCACAGTAACGTTTTTTCAAAAAGTGTATTTTTTTGTATTTAAGTGCTATCTAAGCCTGTCTAACATGTCTGAGCCTACAGATAGACCTTGTTCTATGTGTTTGAAAGCCATGGCGGTACCCCCATTGCATTTGTGTTTAAAGTGTGCTAAGGTATCTAAACATTTTAATGACCATGCAGTGACACTTAAAAATGTAGCCCAAGATGATTCTTCCTCTCCCCATGTGTCTACACCAGTTACACCCGCGCAAGCGTTGCCTAGTACCTCTAGCGCATTGTGCCCTATTACATTACAACAATTAGCAGCAGTCATGGATAATTCCCTTGCGGCATTTCTATCCAAACTGCCAGTTTTGCCAAAAAAGCGGGATAGCTCAGTTTTAAGAACGGAGGATGAGCAATCAGAAGCTTTGGATGATTTATCTGTAGTACCCTCACAACACTCTGAAGTGGCAGTGAGGGATGGTCTGTCCGAGGGAGAAATTTCTGACACAGGAAAAATTTCTCAGCGGGCAGAGTCAGATTCATTAGCGTTTAAATTTAAGCTGGAACACCTCCGCGTCCTGCTTAAGGAGGTTTTAGCTACGCTAGATGATTGTGACCCCATGGTGGTCCCAGAAAAATTGTGTAAAATGGACAGATTTTTAGAGGTCCCTGTATACACTGATGCGTTTCCGATCCCAAAGAGGGTGGCGGATATTGTGACTAAGGAGTGGGAGAGACCAGGTGTACCTTTTGTTCCCCCCCCCCTATCTTTAAGAAAATGTTCCACATAAATGACCCCAGGCGGGACGCGTGGCAGACGGTCCCTAAGGTGGAGGGAGCAGTTTCAACACTTGCTAAACGTACAACTATACCAATAGAAGACAGTTGTGCTTTTAAAGACCCTATGGATAAAAAATTGGAAGGTTTGCTGAAGAAAATGTTTGTTCAGCAAGGTTTCCTTCTCCAGCCAATTGCCTGCATTATTCCTGTAACTACTGCAGCGGCCTTTTGGTTTGAGGCGCTGGAGAAGTCGCTCCAGAGGGAGACTTCATATGACGAAGTCATGGATAGAATTCACGCTTTAAAGCTGGCTAATTCTTTTATCACTGATGCCGCATTCCAATTAGCGAAGTTAGCGGCGAAAAATTCAGGTTTTGCTATTATGGCGCGAAGAGCGCTTTGGCTCAAATCATGGTCGGCTGACGTGTCGCAGTGACGTGCGGTGAGGTCAGAGGCTAGTGAGGCTATTAGTACATTTGCTTCATTCTCTTGTTATCCTTTGTTGAAGGATATGCAGCAATGCACAACTGGGAGCTAACTGAACACATTAAATGAGCCAATGACAAGAGGCATATATGTGCAACCACCACTCACCAGCTGCTCCCAGTAGTGCATTACTGATCCTTAGCCTACCTAGGCATGCTTTTCAAAGGATACTAAAAGAAAAAAGCAAATTGGATAACATAAGTAAAATGTAAAAGTCTTTAATATTGTATGTTCTATCTGAAACATAAAAGAAAAATGTTGTGTTCCTTTAATGTTTTAAAACAAATTAACATCCTTTTAACTGCAGCTATTCTCCAGTAGTCAAACTCCAACTTGCCTTATTTGTAAAAGGAGAAACCAGATGCGCACACACTCTCATGCAGATACGCACACACTCTCATACAGTGGCACACACACTCATACAGATGCACACACACTCATACAGATGCACACACCCCCACACACACACTCTCATACATACAGATGCACACACACATTCATACAGATGCACACACACTCTCATACATACAGATGCACACACACACTCATACAGATGCACACACACTCTCATATAGATGTACACAGTCACACACTGTCATCCAGATGTACACACTCTCTCATACATATAGATGCACACACACACTCATACATATAGATGCACACACACACTCATACAGATGCGCACACACACACTCATACAGATGCACACACACTCTCATACAGATGTACACACACTCTCATATATACAGATGCACACACACACTCATACATATAGATGCACACACACACTCATACAGATGCGCACACACACACTCATACAGATGCGCACACACACACTCATACAGATGCACACACACACACTCATACAGATGCACACACACTCTCATACAGATGCACACACACTCTCATACAGATGTACACACACTCTCATATATACAGATGCACACACACTCATACAGATGCACACACACACTCATACAGATGCACACACACTCTCATACAGATGTACACACACTCTCATACAGATGTACACACACTCTCATATATACAGATGCACACACACTCCTACAGATGCACACACACTCTCATACAGATGCACACACACTCTCATACAGATGTACACACATTCTCATACAGATGTACACACACTCTCATATATACAGATGCACACACACTCATACAGATGCACACACACTCATACAGATGCACACACACACTCATACAGATGCGCACACACACACTCATACAGATGCGCACACACACTCTCATACAGATGTACACACACTCTCATATATACAGATGCACACACACTCATACAGATGCACACACACTCTCATACAGATGCACACACACTCTCATACAGATGCACACACACTCTCATACATATAGATGCACAGACACACTCATACAGATGCGCACACACACTCATACAGATGCACACACACTCTCATACAGATGTACACACACTCTCATACAGATGCACACACACTCATACAGATGCACACAAACACTCATACAGATGCACACAAACACTCATACATACAGATGCACACACACTCTCATACAGATACACAAAAACTCTCATACAGATGCACACACACACTCTGATACAGATGCACACACACACTCTCATACAGATGCACACACACACTCTCATACAGATACAAAACACAGATACACTGATTCTCTCAACTCCCATACATCTCAATATGTCACTTTATATAAAAAAAACACAAGTACTGTGGGAAAACATACACATATAGGCAACCTCATATTTTTAGACAGAAGCATTGGAGTTGTCTTAAAGGATTACTATAATACAAGCAGCTGCTGACTCAGTAAAGAAAATATCTATTTTTAAATAGGAATCCCCAACCCCCTACCCTCAGAAACCCTTTTTCCATGTGATTTCCCTTCAGTAAACATGCTCTGCACAGCAGCCATATCTACCAGCAGGAAGACAGATACAACACAGCCCTGAGAAGGAATGGGGGAAATGAGAGCAGGGAGGAGGGGAGACTATAAAGAGCAGACCAGGTACTGTGGGAAGCTTCAGACCTCTATAGCCCTGACAACAATATATGAGTTACTGATACTCACTCACAGCTAACTCCAGCGTTACCTCTTGTCTAAGCTGAGCTCCACCCACGTTTCCTACAGCAGCACCAGTGTAAAAAGATTCCGTGCACTCACTGATGACTGCTGTGGGGGAGATCAGGTGATCTTTCAAAATATTACATTAAGATGATTATGTTCTCTTAGTCTAAACACCTGCTGTCTGCCACAATCTGCATCCATTAACCCCTGCAGTAGTACAAGGAGCCCAATTAGTATACAGCTACAGACAGCGTGTCAGTGACAGGATGATTTGTGAGTGATTTACTAAGTTGTTAGAAAAAAATGATTAGCTGACTATTGTAAGTAAATTACTCACAAATCATTCTGTCACTGACATGCTGTCTGTAGCTGTATACTAATTGGGCTCCTCATACTACTGCAGGAGTTAATGGATGCAGAGTGTGGCAGACAGCAGTTTGCAGTTGCACTGGACCTGCCCTGAGTAGTGAGCACACAGCATGGCCAATATAAAAGTATACCTGATGGAACTCAACGTTGCAGTGTTGTTGGTGCCCTGCCAACACATTGTGTATCTCCAGCATGTATGAATTCTACACTAGTAGCCACACACCTCACTCTGGCCAGGCTGCCCCAGGGCATTTACTCTCGATCACTACTAGTACTTACAGTTACCGGTGTTTTCCAGGTCCAGGGTAGTCAGTCAATGGCACTGGGTCTGGCACTATTAGGCAGTCCTCCGCTCCGGCTCCTCCTGAGTCTTACTTCAGTCTCCCCCAGGCAGTGGGCAGGCACTGGCAGCAACTCCTCCGTGACTAGTCCTGGTCCACACTAGTCCACCAGACAGCCACACAACAACTGGGGCAGTAGGCACTAGGCAGCAGTGGTCGGCGGCACGCACGCACAAGACTCTCTCAGCAGCTCCCTCCACTACTGACACTGAGTCTTCCCGCCAGTAGATCTGTCAGCGCGCTCAATGTGACACGTCAAAATGGTCACATGGCCCACACCTGTCAATCAGCAGCCCAGCAGGCACGCCTCCCCACAGTGCTGCTGAAGCTGTGATTGGCTGAAGTGACCTAGCTCATCATGGAGGCGGTTTTGAGAACCGCCTCCATTGGAGCTTGTATCAGGGCCCGAAGAGTCACCAGTGGGTGGCGCAGCTCCAGATCCATGTTGCGCAATTAATGGAGGGCAGCGGACCGGCTCACTGCCTCCTAATTGCGCAACAATGGAATATGGATAGTGAATTTTTGCAAAGCGCAGTACCATAATGAGTATCGCCATGGGGGTGGGGGGGGTACCCTTGGGGTGAGGGTGGGCGTGGACAAAATATTAATGAAGTAAAAAACACTTTTTTTTTAATAAATATGAATTCAAATCTTTTTTCCCTCATTGGACAGGGTAGGCACTGCCTCCCCTGCCTCCTATTACTGCACGTCACTGACGTGTCGTCCAAAACAAAATTACTAAACATTCCTTTCAAGGGAAAGACCCTTTTTGGTCCAGAGTTGAAAGAAATTATCGCGGATATCACTGGGGGGAAGGGTCATGTCCTCCCGCAGGATAGACCGTTTAAGGCCAAAAACAAGGCTAATTTTCGCTCCTTTCGCAACTTCAGGAGCGGACCTGCTTCAACCTCTGCTGCCGCTAAGCAAGAGGGTAACGCTTTCCAGCCTAAAGCAACCTGGAAACCCTTGCAGGGCTGGAATAAGGGTAAACAGGTCAAGAAGCCTGCGCCTGCTGCCAAGACAGCATGAAGGGGTAGCCCCCGATCCGGGACCGGATCTAGTAGGGGGCAGACTTTCTCTCTTTGCTCAGGCTTGGGCAAGAGACGTTCCAGATCCCTGGGCATTAGAAATTGTTGCTCAGGGGTATCTTCTAGAATTCAAGGACTCTCCCCCAAGGGGAAGGTTCCACATTTCTCGTTTGTCTTCAGACCAGACAAAGAAACAGGCGTTCTTACGCTGTGTCGAAGATCTTCTAAAGATGGGAGTGATACACCCAGTTCCAATTGCAGAACAAGGACTGGGATTTTACTCAAACCTGTTTGTAGTTCCCAAAAAGGAAGGAACTTTCAGGCCAATCCTGAATCTAAAAATTCTAAACAAATTCCTCAGAGTTCCATCTTTCAAAATGGAAACCATTCTAACAATCTTGCCGATGATCCAGGAAGGTCAATATATGACTACCGTGGATCTAAAGGATGCATATCTACATATTCCTATCCACAAAGATCATCATCAGTTCCTAAGGTTCGCCTTTCTGGACACGCATTACAAGTTCGTGGCCCTTCCTTTCGGGTTGGCCACCGCTCCCAGAATTTTCACAAAGGTGCTAGGGTCCCTTCTAGCGGTACTAAGACCACGGGCATTGCAGTAGCACCTTACCTAGACGACATCTTAATACAGGCGTCGTCTTTTCACAGAGCCAAGGCTCATACGGACATTGTTCTGGCCTTTCTAAGGTCTCACGGGTGGAAGGTGAACATAGAAAAAAGTTCTCTGTCCCAGCTCACAAGGGTTCCCTTCCTGGGAACACTAATAGACTCGGTAGAAATGAAAATCTTTCTGACAGAGGTCAGGAAGTCAAAGCTTTTGAATACTTGCCGAGTTCTTCATTCCATTCCTCGGCCTTCTGTGGCTCAGTGCATGGAGGTAATTGGTTTGATGGTTGCGGCAATGGACGTAGTCCCTTTTGCCCGAATTCATCTAAGACCACTGCAACTGTGCATGCTCAAACAGTGGAATGGGGATTATGCAGATTTGTCTCCTCAAATACAAATGGACCAGAAAACCAGAGACTCTCTTCTCTGGTGGTTGTCTCAGGATCACCTGTCCCAGGGAATGAGTTTCCGCAGACCGGAGTGGATCATTGTCACGACCGATGCCAGTCTGTTAGGCTGGGGTGCGGTCTGGGACTCACTGAAAGCTCAGGGTCTATGGTCTCGGGAAGAATCTCTTCTCCCAATAAACATTTTGGAACTGAGAGCGATATTCAATACGCTCCAGGCGTGGCCTCAACTAGCGGAGGCCAAATTCATCAGATTCCAGTCGGACAACATCACGACTGTAGCGTACATCAATCATCAGGGGGGAACAAAGAGTTCCCTAGCGATGAAGGAAGTAACCAAGATAATCAATTGGGCGGAGGATCACTCCTGCCATCTATCTGCAATTCACATCCCAGGAGTAGACAACTGGGAGGCGGATTTTCTGAGTCGTCAGACTTTCCATCCGGGGGAGTGGGAACTCCACCCGGAGGTTTTTGCTCAGCTGACCCAGCTATGGGGCATTCCAGAATTTCCCTTTACGGATCCAGATCCAGGGATCCCAAGGCGGCATTGATAGATGCTTTAGTAGCGCCTTGGTCATTCAGTCTAGCTTATGTCTTTCCACCGTTTCCTCTTCTCCCTCAGCTAGTAGACAGAATCAAACAGGAGAAGGCTTCAGTAATTCTGATAGCGCCTGCGTGGCCACGCAGGACTTGGTATGCAGACCTAGTGGACATGTCATTGGTTCCACCATGGAGACTGCCATCGAGGCAGGATCTTCTAATTCAAGGTCCATTCAAGCATCCAAATCTAGTTTCTCTGCAACTGACTGCTTGAAGATTGAACGCTTAATTCTAGCTAAGCGTGGGTTCTCTGAATCAGTGATAGATACTCTGATCCAGGCCAGAAAGCCTGTCACCAGGAAAATTTACCATAAGATATGGCGGAAATATCTTTGTTGGTGTGAATCCAAGGGTTACTCGTGGAGTAAGGTTAGGATTCCAAGGATATTGTCTTTTCTCCAAGAAGGATTGGAGAAAGGTTTGTCAGCTAGTTCCTTAAAGGGACAGATATCTGCTCTGTCTATCCTGTTACACAAGCGTCTGGCAGCTGTACCAGACGTTCAGGCGTTTGCGCAGGCCTTAGTTAGAATCAAGCCTGTTTACAAACCAGTGGCTCCTCCATGGAGTCTAAACTTAGTTCTTTCAGTTCTTCAAGGGGTTCCGTTTGAACCTTTACATTCCATAGATATTAAGTTATTATCTTGGAAAGTTTTGTTTTTGGTAGCTATTTCTCCTGCTAGAAGAGTTTCTGAATTGTCTGCTTTGCAGTGTAATTCACCCTATCTGGTGTTCCATGCAGATAAGGTTGTTTTGCGTACCAAACCTGGTTTCCTTCCAAAATTGGTTTTCTAATAAGAATATTAACCAGGAAATTATTGTTCCTTCTCTGTGTCCTAATCCAGTTTCTAAGAAGGAATGACTGTTACACAATCTTGATGTGGTTCGGGCTTTAAAATTCTATTTAAAGGCAACTAAAGATTTCAGACAAACATTGTTTGTTGTCTATTCTGGTAAGAGGAGAGGTCAGAAGGCGACTGCTACCTCTCTTTCCTTCTGGCTGAAAAGCATCATCCGATTGGCTTATGAGACTGCTGGACAGCAGCCTCCTGAATGAATTACAGCTCATTCCACTAGGGCTGTGGCTTCCACATGGGCTTTCAAGAATGAGGCTTCTGTTGAACAGATTTGTAAGGCAGCAACTTGGTCTTCACTGCATACATTTGCCAAATTTTACAAATTCAATACTTTTGCTTCTTCGGATGCTATTTTTGGGAGAAAGGTTTTGCAAGCAGTGGTGCCTTCCGTTTAGGTTACCTGACTTGTTCCCTCCCTTCATCCGTGTCCTAAAGCTTTGGTATTGGTATCCCCCAAGTAAGGATGAATCCGTGGACTGGATACACCACGTAAGAGAAAACAGAATTTATGCTTACCTGATAAATTACTTTCTCTTATGTTGTATCCAGTCTATGGCCCGCCCTGGCAATTAAGTCAGGTTCAAATTTATTTTTGTATAACTACAGTCACCACTGCACCCTATAGTTTCTCCTTTTTCTCCTAACCGTCGGTCGAATGACTGGGGGGGGCGGAGCCTGAGGGGAGCTATATGGACAGCTCTGCTGTGTGCTCTCTTTGCCACTTCCTGTAGGGATTGAGAATATCCCACAAGTAAGGATGAATCCGTGGACTGGATACACCGTAAGAGAAAGTAATTTATCAGGTAAGCATAAATTCTGTTTTCTAAGCCCTTGAAGGCCACCTTTTATCTCAGTGCATATATATAACATTGTGCTCACTCCCGCTGAGTTACTTATGAGTCGGCATTGATTGGTTAAAGGGACAGTCTACAATAGAATTTTTATTGTTTTAAAAGATAGATAATCCCTTTATTACCCATTCCCCAGTTTTGCACAACCAACACAGTTATATTAATATACTTTTTACCTCTGTGATTACCTTGTATCTAATCATCTTCTGACAGCCCCCTGATCACATGACTGCGACTATTTAAAATCTATTGAGTTGCATTTAGTATTGTGTTATGCTAACTCTTAAATAACTTCCCAGGCATGTGAACACAACATTATCTATATGGCCCACATTAACTATTAGTCTCCTGTTGTGAAAAGCAAATGCAAAAGCATGTGATTAAAAGTCTGTCAATGGAACCTTTGAAATCAGCCAGAAATTGATAGGTTTAAATGTTATAAAGTATATTAATCTAACAATGTTGGTTTTGCAAAGTTGGAGAATGGGTAGTAAAGGCATTATCTATCTTTATAAACAATACATTTTTTTTTGTGTCGACTGTCCCTTTAAATGCAAGTCTGTCAAAAGAACTGAAATAAGGGGCAGTCTGCAGAGGCTTAGATACAAGGTAATCACAGTGGTTAAAAAGTGTATTAATATAACTGTGTTGGTTATCCAAAACTGGTGAATGAGTAATAACGGGATTATCTATCTTTTTAAACAATAACAATTCTGGAGTAGACTGTCCCTTTAATTTTGGATGGACAAGATAAAATGCCTTAAAACCTGTCTTTTTTTCCAGTGGATGACCTATTTAAAGGGACAAAAGTGGGACCAGATGGCATGCTGAATTATGAGGAGTTTGTAAGGAATATAACATTGCCAGTGCCAGACTACTGAACTCTGCTGTGCCAGAAGACCTCACTGTGAGAAAAGCTGGGTGCGGAAGCCTCTTTTATTTCTCTGACATTGACGTCAACAACAAATCCGCTCATAAAAGTAATTCCAAGTCATTTAACCTGAAATATTAAACTTCTGGATCTGGTTATTTTTTAAGATTGTTATCCAATTTACAATATTCAGCTGCTATAATACTGAACATATCTTATAACATCAGTGAAGCATTAAAGAGATATCCAATCTGTACATGTCTATTTATATAATTATATTTTATGTTAATATCTTGGCAACTTGTCCTCACATATTATGTTTTCCATTTAAAGTCAGATTTACACTGTTGACCACTATAGTCAAAGAGACAGATTACACTACATTTTTCTCCCCTTTAATTTGTTCTCAATGATCCATTCACCTGACAGTGTATGAAATGGTTTACAAGTAGCTCCTTTACCCTTATTTTGGCAAATGAAATGGCTGATTTAGCCTATGGTGTCCCCACCTATACTGAAAGTTTCTATACTTAAATGGACAGTGTACTCTACTATTTTCCCCTTTAATGTGTTCCAAAGTATCCTTTTTACCTAATAGAGTGTATTAAATTATTTACAAATAGCTCCTTCACCTTTATTTTCTCATTTAAAATAGCAGAGTTTGCTTACACTTAAGTTCTAGTTACATAGCAAAAACGGAATATGTTCTATGTATTTATAAATAGATATTCCTATATACAGTATCTCACAAAAGTGAGTACACCCTTCACATTTTTGTAAATATTTTATTATATCTTTTCAAGTGACAACACTGAAGAAATGACACTTTAGTACAATGTAAAGTAGTGAGTGTACAGCCTGTATAACAGTGTAAATTTGCTGTCCCATCAAAATAACTCAACACACAGCCATTAATGTCTAAACTGTTGGCAACAAAAGTGAGTACACCCCTAAGTGAAAATGTCCAAAGTGTCAATATTTTGTGTGGCCACCATAATTTTCAAGCACTGCCTTAACCCTCTTGGGTATGGAGTTCACTAGAGCTTCACAGGTTGCCACTGGAGTCCTCTTCCACTCCTCCATGACGACATCACAAAGCTGGTGGATGTTAGAGACTTTGCGCTGCCCCACCTTCCATTTGAGGATGCCCCACAGATGCTCAATAGGTTTTAGGTCTGGGGATATACTTGGCCAGTCCATCACCTTTACCCTCAGCTTCTTTAGCAAGACATTGGTCATCTTGGAGGTGTGTTTGGGGTCATTATCCTATTGGAATACCGCCCTGCGGCCTAGTCTCCGAAGGGAGGGGATCATGCTCTGCTTTACTATGCCACAGTACATGTTGGCATTCATGGTTCCCTCAAAGAACTGTAGCTCCCCAGTGCCGGCAGCACTTATGCAGGCCCAGACCATGACACTCCCACCACCATGCTTGACTGTAGGCAAGACACACTTGTCTTTGTACTCCTCACCTGGTTGCCACGACACATGCTTGACACCATCCAAACCAAATAAGTTTATCTTGGTCTCATCGGACCACAGGACATGGTTACAGTAATCCATGTCCTTAGTCTGCATGTCTTCAACAAACTGTATGCAGGCTTTCTTGTGCATCATCTTTAGAAGAGGCTTCCTTCTGGGACGACAGCCATGCAGGCCAATTTGATGCACTGTGTGGCGTATGGTCCGAGCACTGACAGGCTGACTCCCCACCCCTTCAACCTCTGCAGCAATGCTGGCAGCACTCTTACGTCTATTTCCCAAAGGCAACCTCTGGATATGACGCTGAGCACGTTCACTCAGCTTCTTTGGTCGACCATGGTGAGGCCTGTTCTGAGTGGAACTTGTCCTGTGAAACTGCTGTATGGTCTTGCCCACCGTGCTGCAGCTCAGTTTCAGGGTCTTGGCAATCTTCTTATAGCCTAGGCTATCTTTATGTAAAGCAACAATTCTTTTTTTCAGATCCTCAGAGAGTTCTTTGCCATGAAGTGCCATGTTGAACTTCCAGTGACCAGTATGAGAGAGTGTGAGAGCGATGACACTAAATTTAACATACCTGCTCCCCATTTACACCTGAGATCTTGTAACACTAACGAGTCACATGACACCAGGGAGGGAAAATGGCTAATTGGGCCCAATTTGGACATTTCCACTTAGGGGTGTACTGACTTTTGTTGCCAACGGTTTAGACATTAATGACTGTGTGTTGAGTTATTTTGAGGGCACAGCAAATTTACACTGTTATACAGGCTGTACGCTCAGTACTTTACAATGTAGCAAAGTGTCATTTCTTCAGTGTTGTCACATGAAAAGATATAATAAAATATTTACAAAAATGTGAGGGGTGTACTCACTTTTGTGAGATACTGTATGTATATATATATATATAAAATTAAAAAAATATAGACATATGTATTGATGAACAAATATAGCATTTTCTTCTATGTGAAGAACACTGGAATGTGAAATTTTTATAATTTTTATTTCGGGTTAGCGCACTTGAGAATATCTTATCCGGTTAGCAGGCGAGTAGGGTGTTTTTTTCTCTCACTTTTGTTTGCTCTATTGACTTCTGTAGGGGAATACATTAAAAGGCATGCAATATTCTAACTTCTGCTTTCTGCGCACAACGGTTTAGCAATTAGCACTCGATTGATAACTTTTTGCTTTCAACTTGTAATACATGCACTACCCGATGCGAGCAAAAAGCTTACTTCTAGCGCAGTTAGGGAGGGAGCACTAAATATTATCTTGGAAATCACTCTGGAGAGTAGGATCAGAGGGAGAATTATATAAGCAGGCTGGAAAGACTGTTTCCCATAACTCTAATTTAGCAGCAGGTAAAGGATATCGTTTTTTAAACCTTGTAGAAGGATTAAAAGACTCCAGGTTTTATTTACTGAAATTAAATGATTAAAGGGTTTATCATCAGAAGATTTAGATTCTTTAATCCCTAAAGTGAAATAGACTTCCTTCAAAAGAGAACAAATATGTTGAATTTTAAATAAAAAAGAGGAATTATCAGGTTCTACGTCAGATGAGGGAGCCTCACTGTTAGAGGTATCTTCATTATTCAAAGATACTTCAGTATTTTGTAGGTCAGGGCTTATATTACTCATATATATATATATATATATATATATATATATATATATATATATATATATATATACATACACAAAGTATCAAGCCATAGGGAAGCACATCATCTACCTTACCTCCTCCTCCGTGTGTGTCCAGGCAGCGCAATGGAGAGTGGACGGGAAGTCTCTCCCTATCGGTCCAGAACCCAATGACGGCGTCTCCAGCAAACGTGCCTGCTATACACGTCAAACAAGGAAATGTAGATCCAAAAGATAGCAGACACACACTGACAGGGAACGGCAGTATAAAAGTAAAATCCAATCTTTATTGTAGAAGAAGATAAAAACAAGTCATACGGTCAGTAGTAAAAGCATAAATCCAACAGGCGTGTGAACAGGAGCTCCACGCAGACGCGTTTTGTGCGGTTATGCACTTGATCGCTGCATACCTGGGCTCCTGTTCAGACACCTCTATATAGCAATCTAATTACATTGAAAGTACTCACATCTGTTGGGAAGGAAACATTATTTACAATGTAAAGCAAAACATCCCATAGCAAAGAATCTAGCATTTGTTGTATGTGCTAATAAAGCAGTCTCTCTCATAATAATCCTGCCATATGTTAAGAAAAAATATATTTAAATATAAGGCTTACGAGTATTATATATAAACTTATTCCTATTGCTTAGATGTATAAATTTACTTAGAGGGAACAATACCATAGAGTCTTCTACCTATAAAATTAGGCTCAATGAATCCTAATATAGAAAGCCCTAGTAAAGATATGTACTTTAGGAAATAAGAAAAGAAAACCTCAAATGTCAAGAAAAAGGGGAAACAAGACATACACCCACTATATCAATACAAGCATATTTTAGTATGTTTTTATGTGCAGCGATGTATCACTTCACATTGTTAGGCGGATTCAGGTTTAGTCTGTGTCCGAAGTAATCAGATAAAGTACCTTTGCCAATATGAAAGTCATGCGTATGCCAGTAAGACCTATATTGATTATATCCTATCTAAGTATATCTGCATACACTGGCCCCTCTTTATCAAGGTCTGGCGGACCTGATCCGACAGTGTGGATCAGGTCCGCCAGACCTCGCTGAATACGGCGAGCAATACGCTCGCCGTATTCAGCATTGCACCAGCAGCTCACAAGAGCTGCTGGTGCAACGCCGCCCCCTGCAGACTCGCGGCCAATCGGCCGCCAGCAGGGGGGTGTCAATCAACCCGATCGGGTTGATTTCCGGCGAAGTCTGTCCGCCTGCTCAGAGCAGGCGGACAGGTTATGGAACAGCGGTCTTTGTGACCGCTGCTTCATAACTGCTGTTTCTGGCGAGCCTGCAGGCTCGCCAGAAACACGGGGCATCAAGCTCCCTACGGAGCTTGATACATATGCCCCATAGTGTTATGTTAGAAATAATTGTTAAATATGTACAGCTCAAATTGATATCAAAATAGGCCAGAGCTAAGTATATTACTATTTATGACATTTTGTCTGAGATATTGAACAACCACTATAAATAGAACTGTGCCTAATAAAGATATCAGATATAAGCCTGCTAATGTGAGTCAATTTTATCACCCCATTTAGGTAAATAAAACATAATTTATGTAAGAACTTACCTGATAAATTAATTTCTTTCATATTAGCAAGAGTCCATGAGCTAGTGACGTATGGGATATACATTCCTACCAGGAGGGGCAAAGTTTCCCAAACCTCAAAATGCCTATAAATACACCCCTCACCACACCCACAATTCAGTTTAACGAATAGCCAAGAAGTGGGGTGATAAGAAAGGAGCGAAAGCATCAAAAATAAGGAATTGGAATAATTGTGCTTTATACAAAAAAATCATAACCACCACAAAAAAGGGTGGGTCTCATGGACTCTTGCTAATATGAAAGAAATGAATTTATCAGGTAAGTTCTTACATAAATTATGTTTTCTTTCATGTAATTAGCAAGAGTCCATGAGCTAGTGACGTATGGGATAGCAGATACCCAAGATGTGGAATTTCCACGCAAGAGTCACTAGAGAGGGAGGGATAAAATAAAGACAGCCAATTCCGCTGAAAAAATAATCCACAACCCAAATCAAAAGTTTTAATCCAAATAACGAAAAAAACTGAAATCATAAGCAGAATAATCAAACTGAAACAGCTGCCTGAAGTACTTTTCTACCAAAAACTGCTTCAGAAGAAGAGAAAAGATCAAAATGGTAGAATTTAGTAAAAGTATGCAAAGAAGACCAAGTTGCTGCTTTGCAAATCTGATCAACAGAAGCTTCATTCCTAAACGCCCAGGAAGTAGAAACTGACCTAGTAGAATGAGCCGTAATCCTTTGAGGCGGGGACTTCCCCGACTCCACATAAGCATGATGAATCAAAGACTTTAACCAAGACGCCAAAGAAATGGAAGAAGCTTTCTGACCTTTCCTGGAACCAGAAAAGATAACAAATAGACTAGAAGTTTTTCTAAAATCTTTAGTAGCTTCAACATAATATTTCAAAGCTCTTACTACATCCAAAGAATGTAAAGATCTCTCCTTGAATTCTTAGGATTAGGGCATAATGAAGGGACAACAATTTCTCTACTAATGTTGTTAGAATTCACAACCTTAGGTAAAAATTGAAATGAAGTCCGCAACACCGCCTTATCCTGATGAAAAATCAGAAAAGGAGATTCACAAGAAAGAGCAGATAACTCAGAAACTCTTCTAGCAGAAGAGATGGCCAAAAGGAACAAAACTTTCCAAGAAAGTAATTTAATATCCAGAGAATGCATAGGTTCAAACGGAGGAGCCTGTAAAGCCCTCAGAACCAAATTAAGACTCCAAGGAGGAGAGATTGACTTAATGACAGGCTTGATACGAACTAAAGCCTGCACAAAACAATGAATATCAGGAAGATTAGCAATCTTTCTGTGAAAAAAACAGAAAGAGCAGAGATTTGTCCTTTCAAAGAACTTGCAGATAAACCTTTATCCAAACCATCCTGAAGAAACTGTAAAACTCTAGGAATTCTAAAAGAATGCCAGGAGAACTTATGAGAAGAACACCAAGAAATGTAAGTCTTCCAGACTCGATAATAAATCTTCCTAGACACAGATTTACGAGCCTGTAACATAGTATTAATTACTGAGTCAGAGAAACCTCTATGACTAAGAATCAAGCGTTCAATTTCCATACCTTCCAATTTAATGATTTGAGATCCTGATGGAAAAATGGGCCTTGAGATAGAAGGTCTAGTCTTAACGGAAGTGTCCAAGGTTGGCAACTGGCTATCCGAATGAGATCCGCATACCAAAACCTATGAGGCCATGCTGGAGCTACCAGCAGTACAAACTAACGTTCCATTAGAATTTTGGAAATCACTCTTGGAAGAAGAACTAGAGGCGGAAAGATATAGGCAGGATGATAATTCCAAGGAAGCGACAACGCGTCCACTGCTTCCGCCTGAGGATCCCTGGATCTGGACAGATACCTGGGAAGTTTCTTGTTTAGATGAGAGGCCATCAAATCTATTTCTGGAAGTCCCCAGATTTGAACAATCTGAAGAAATACCTCTGGGTGAAGAGACCATTCGCCCGGATGTAACGACTGGCGACTGAGATAATCCGCTTCCCAATTGTCTACACCTGGGATGTGAACCGCAGAAATTAGACAGGAGCTGGATTCCGCCCATACAAGTATCCGAGATACTTCTTTCATAGCTTGAGGACTGTGAGTCCCACCTTGATGATTGACATACGCCACGGTTGTGACATTGTCCGTCTGAAAACAAATAAACGACTCTCTCTTCAGAAGAGGCCAGAACTGAGTTCCAAAATATTGATTGGTAATCTCACCTCCTGAGATTCCCAAACCCCCTGTGCTGTCAGAGATCCCCATACAGCTCCCCAACCTGAAAGACTCGCATCTGTTGAGATCGCAGTCCAGGTTGGGCGAACAAAAGAGGCCCCTTGAATTAAACGATGGTGGTCCAACCACCAAGTCAGAGAAGACCGAACATTGGGATTTAAGGATATTATTTGTGATATCCTTGTATAATCCCTGCACCACTGGTTCAGCATACAAAGCTGAAGAGGTCTCATGTGAAAACGAGCAAAGGGGATCACGTCCGATGCAGCAGTCATGAGACCTAGAATTTCCATGCAAAAAGCTACCAAAGGGAATGATTGAGACTGAAGGGTTTGACAAGCTGAAACCAACTTCAGACGTCTCTTTTCTGTTAGAGACAAAGTCATGGACACTGAATCTATTTGAAAGCCCAAAAAGGTTACCTTTGTCTGAGGAATCAAAGAACTCTTTGGTAAATTGATCCTCCAACCATGTTTTTGAAGAAACAATACAAGTTGATTCATATGAGATTCTGCAGAATGTAAAGACTGAGCAGGTACCAAGATATTGTCCAAATAAGGAAATACAGCAATACCCTGTTCTCTGATTACAGAGAGAAGGGCACCGAGAACCTTTGAAAAGATCCTTGGAGCTGTTGCTAGGCCAAACGGAAGGGCAACAAACTGGTAATGCTTGTCTAGAAAAGAGAATCTCAGAAACTGATAGTGATCTGGATGAATCGGAATATGAAGATATGCATCCTGTAAATCTATTGTGGACATATAATGCCCTTGCTGAACAAAAGGCAGAATAGTCCTTATAGTCACCATTTTGAATGTTGGTATTCTTACATAACGATTCAATATTTTTAGATCCAGAACTGGTCTGAAGGAATTCTCATTCTTTGGTACAATGAATAGATTTGAATAAAACCCCAGCCCCTGTTCCAGAACTGGAACTGGTACAATTACCCCAGCCAACTCTAGATCTGAAACACATTTCAGAAATGCCTGAGCCTTCACTGGGTTTACTGGAATGCGAGAGAGAAAAAATCTTCTCACAGGAGGTCTTATCTTGAAACCTATTCTGTATCCTTGAGAAACAATGTTCTGAATCCAAAGACTGTGAATCGAATTGATCCAAATATCTTTGAAAAATCGTAACCTGCCCCCTACCAGCTGTGCTGGAATGAGGGCCGCACCTTCATGCGGATTTAGGAGCTGGTTTTGACTTTCTGAAAGGCTTGGATTTATTCCAGACTGGAGAAGGTTTCCAAACAGAAACCGTTCCTTTAGGGGAAGGGACAGGCTTCTGTTCTTTATTCTGATGAAAGGAACGAAAACGATTAGCAGCCCTGTATTTACCTTTAGATTTTTTGTTCCTTTTCCCCCAGTAACAGTTGAAATAATAGAATCCAACTGTGAACCAAATAATTTATTACCTTGGAAAGAAAGAGAAAGCAAAGTTGACTTAGAGGTCATATCTGCATTCCAAGATTTAAGCCATAAAGCTCTTCTAGCTAAGATAGCTAAAGACATATACCTGACATCAATTCTAATGATATCAAAAATGGCATCACAAATAAAGTTATTAGCATGTTGAAGAAGTTTAACAATGCTATAAGCATTATGGTCTGACACTTGTTGCGCTAAAGCCTCCAACCAGAAAGTTGAAGCTGCAGCAACATCAGCCAAAGAAATAGCAGGTCTAAGAAGATTACCTGAACATAAATAAGCTCTCCTTAGAAAGGATTCAATCTTCCTGTCTAAAGGATCCTTAAAGGAAGTACTATCCGCCGTAGGAATAGTAGTACGCTTAGCAAGAGTAGAAATAGCCCCATCAACTTTAGGGATTTTATCCCAAAACTCTAATCTATCAGATGGCACAGGGTACAATTTCTTAAACCTTTGAGAAGGAGTAAATGAAGTACCCAGACTATTCCATTCCCTAGAAATTACTTCTGAAATAGCGTCAGGAACTGGAAAAACTTCAGGAATAACTACATGAGGTTTGAAAACCGAATTTAAACGCTTAGTAGATTTAGTATCAAGAGGACTAGACTCCTCCATATCTAATGCAATTAACACTTCTTTAAGTAAAGAACGAATAAACTCCATCTTAAATAAATATGAAGATTTATCAGTGTCAATATCTGAGGCAGAATCTTCTGAGCCAGATAGATCCTCATCAGAAACAGATAAGTCAGAATGATGACGGTCACCTAAAAATTCATCTGAAATATGAGAAGTTTTAAAAGACCTTTTATGTTTACTGGAAGGAGGAATAACAGACAGAGCCTTCCTAATAGATTTAGAAACAAATTCTTTAACATTAACAGGGACATCCTGAACATTAGATGTTGAAGGAACAACAACAGGTAATGGATTATTACTAATGGAAATACAATCTGCATTAGAAAGTTTATCATGACAGTTATCAAAAACAACAGCTGGAGGAACAGTTACCAAAAGTTTACAACAGATACACTTAACTTTGGTAGAACCAGCATCAGGCAGCGTCTTTCCAGAAGTAGATTCTGATCCAGGGTCATGTTGAGACATCTTGCAATATGTAATAGAAAAAACAACATATAAAGCAAAATTATCATATTCCTTAAATGACAGTTTCAGGAATGGGAAAAAATGCCAAATGAACAAGCCTCTAGAAACCAGAAGCAATGAAAAATGAGACTGAAATAATGTGAAAAAAAGGTGGAGACAAGAATGACGCCCACATTTTTTGGCGCCAAAAATGACGCCCACATTATTGGCGCCAATTACAACGCCTATATTTTTTGGCCCCAAGTATGACGCCACATCCTGTGACGCCGAAACCGACGCCCACAATTTTGGCGCAAAAAAAGTCTGAACGTCAAATATGACGCAACCATATGCAAACTTCCGGCGTCAATTAGGGCGCCGGAAATGACAAAATGTTTGCGCCAAAAAAGTCTGCGCCAAGAATGACGCAATAAATTGAAGCATTTTCAGCCCCCGCGAGCCTAACAGCCCACAGGGAAAAAAAGTCAATTGAAAAAAATGTTTAAGGTAAGAAAAAAATATTTCATATGCATTATCCCAAATAATGAAACTGACTGTCTGAAATAAGGAATACTGATTATCCTGAATCAAGGCAAATATAAGTTTAAACATATATTTAGAACTTACATATAAAGTGCCCAACCATAGCTTAGAGTGTCATAAAAAATAAGACTTACTTACCCTAAGACACTCATCTACATATAGTAGACAGCCAAACCAGTACTGAAACGGGAATCAGTAGAGGTAATGGTATATCAGTGTATATCGTCGATCTGAAAAGGGAGGTAAGAGATGAATCTCTACGACCGATAACAGAGAACTTATGAAATAGATCCCGTAGAAGGAGACCATTGACTTCAAATAGGCAATACTCTCTTCACATCCCTCTGACATTCACTGCACTCTGAGAGGAAAACCGGGCTCCAGCCTGCTGCGAAGCGCATATCAACGTAGAATCTAGCACAAACTTACTTCACCACCTCCATGGGAGGCAAAGTTTGTAAAACTGAATTGTGGGTGTGGTGATGGGTGTATTTATAGGCATTTTGAGGTTTGGGAAACTTTGCCCCTCCTGGTAGGAATGTATATCCCATACGTCACTAGCTCATGGACTCTTGCTAATTACATGAAAGAAATCAAGATTGCGTCTCATATTGAGACCCTCAGGAAAGCTTGTTTGTAGGGTAAAGATCCAAAAGATCTCCCTTTTGTTTAAGGTCGTCTCTCTGTCACCCCCCCTTCTCCAAACAGGTACAAAGTATATACCTTGAACATATAAAGCAGAGGAGTCAGCGTTATGAAGGGATTTAAAAATGTCTCGCAACTGGTGTATTTGAAAAATCATCTTCGATAAAGCGTATATGTTCTAGAAATCTTTCCTTTAGTGGTCTTCTAGTTTTACCTGTATATTGTATTTTACAGATTTTGCATGTTAGCAGGTAAATTACATGAGTTGTAGAACAATTAATGTAAAAATTGATGTGTTCATATTGGGTACTGTTGGAGATAAATTTATCTCCCTCAGATACATACCCACATGTCTTACATATAGGTCTCCTGCATTTGAAAAAACCCTTCTTTTTTTGTAGCCAGCATTTGTTGGTTTAAGATCAGAAGGGGACAAGTAGTTCCCTAGAGTTTTGCCATTTCTTGTTAAAAAGTCACAGCCTTCCTCAATAATTTTTTTTAGAATAGGATCTGTATATAGGATAGGCAATGATTCTTTAATATTGTCAAAGATTTTATGAAACTCTTGACTGTAAGCCGTGATAAATTTTGGTTTCTGTTTTTGTTTGGTTTGTATCTTATTGGTTTTCTTTTTATATTTAAGAAGGTCTTCTCTGCATAAGGCATCAACATGTTTGGCATTTTTAAGTACTTTTTCTGTGTATCCCCTGGTTTCTAGTCTAGACATAGATTCTTGAGCAAGTACCTGGTAATCATTATCTATAGTACAATTTATTTTTATACGTATTAGTTCACCTTTGGGTATGTTGTTTACCACATGTCTAGGGTGACACGAATTGTACTGCAGAATAGTGTTACCAGCTGTAGGTTTTCTATACCCCTTTGTGTTGATGTTTAGCATGGTGTCACTGTGGGATATAGTAAGGTCTAGGAAATATATAGATGTAGGATTATGTTCACTTGTAAGTTTTAGCCCACATTTATTCAGGTTAAGATAATCACAAAAATTGTTTGCTTCTGTCTCAGTGCCATCAAAGACAAAAAACAAATTGTCTATGTACCGAAAGTACTGGATGATCCGATCTCTAAAAGGATTGCCATCTCCATAGACATGGGACCGCTCCCACCAACCCATGAAGAGGTTGGCGTAGGATGGGGCAAATTTTGCCCCATGTCTCTGGAGATAGCAATCACTTTGAAACATGAAAAAATTATGTGTAATTAAGAATTCAATGGATCTAAGCAAAAATATCAGAGTAGCAGGATCATAGTTACTATGTGTGTCAACAAATAATTCAATGGCTTTCATAACCACATCATGTTGTATAGAGGTATAGAGAGAGGTGACATCAATGGTTAAAACCTATAAGTTGTTTTCCATTTTGTTTTTGCCAGTTCGTTAATGACAGATGTGGTGTCTTTGATGTAACTAGGAAGAGCTTTAACAAGTGGCTGTAAGAAGGAGTCAATAAATTCTGAAAGTGGTTCACTAAGTGAGGAAATGCGTGCGATAATGGGTCTACCTGGCGGCGGAATCAACTTTTTGTGCATTTTGGGGAAATAATGAAAAATGGGTGTTACTGGATATTCAGGAATGAGGGCTTCTTTTGTGGTTTCATTTATGATATTATTCTGTCTGGCATATGTAATAATGTTTATCATTTCTTTTTTGAATTGCTGTGTGGGATTGTATTTAAGCTTGCTATACACATCTCTATCATTTAATTGTCGGGTAGCTTCAGCTATGTAGTCTTCTCGATTGAGAACAACAACATTACCCCCCTTGTCAGATTGCCTGATGACTAAGTCATTGATGTCAGTAAGTCTTTTAAAGCTTGTTTTTCTTTAATAGTCAAATTATGCTTTTTTGTTGTTGTTATTTTTATTTGTTTCCCGTGTATGCAATTGTCTCAGTTTATTTTCCACTGTTCTTTGGAAAATATCTAGAGCTTTGGATCTAGTGTGAATAGGATAAAAGTGACTCTTTTTTCTTGGATAAGTAAGAGTAAGGTCTCCCTCATTTAATAAACCAGTATCAGCATCAGTACCATCATGATGGAGATCTTGTAAATCTACTATTGTACACCTCCCAGAAAAATTTAGGTTACCTAGTTCTATATATTCTGCATTATTTACCCCACTATCACAATCCATTTTTTCTTGTTTGTCATCCATACCAAAAAAATGTTTTTGGAGAGTGATTTTGCGAACAAATTTATTTGTATCTACAATAGTTTCAAATAGATTGAAATGACAAGCATGAACAAAATGGAGTCCTTTAGAAAGAGTTTATGCATATTTATTCTGCGTCATCTGAGACCGGGTGACATAGTTCTTGGGAAAAGTTCATCTTTGTTTTTTCCCCTTGTTTGTTGTTGTTTTGTTTTTTTGATGCTGTTCTTCCTCTGTGTGTTTTTTTCTTCTTCCTAAGGAGAAAGTCTGTCGCTCTTTGTTTTTTGACTGTGCTTCAAGATTTTCAGAAGTTGCTGCTTCCTCATAAGGTTTTAATACTGATGGAATTTCCGCCTCTTCCAAGGTGTCCCCATCAGAGGAATCCACTTCAAATTCTGTATCCGAAAGAGTTACAGATTTCCCCTTTTTATTGAAACTGTTTTTCTTGTTTTTATTGTAATTCCTATAATATCTTTGTCTAAAACAATCATCTTGATTCCATTTGTAGACTTGTTTGGAATCGTAATCTTTTTTATCTCTAAGCATTTTCCTAGATTTAAACTCCCAAAGTTCTTGTTTAAAAGTCAACATGCTTTTTTCAAATTTTTTGTCATATTTTTTTAAATCTTTCTCCTGCTGAAATGTTTTCAACTTCTCTTGTATGTCCTTCCTATCTGCTGTTAGCTCTATGTGCTGTTCTTCTTTAAAAGTAATTAATAAATCTATAAGGGCAAAGGAACAGGCATCTAAAATTGCATTCCATTTAGTTATAAAATATAAGTTATTAACTGTGAAGGATGGAAATTTCCTGACTCGCAGGCCTCTGGGGATCCGTTTTTCATGTTTATATAAGAGAAAAGATTTTATGTCAAGATCTAGTTTGATATCCCTTTTTCTTAGGGTATCAATTTCAAAAAATAAACTGTCCAATGTGTAAACAATTTTGTCATACAGATCTGTTAGTTCTTCTCTAAAGTCCTTAAGTACATAGGATTCAGAAACGTCCTCCATTGTTTATAAATGACAGTGCTATTCTGATCAGTGCTTTAAGAGTAAAATGTCATTATACTGACCGTGACTAAAAAGTAGAAACGTAGAAGCCTTTTAAATATACCCACCTCGTCTTCAGCTGCTAAGTGTAAGTCTGATTTAGTATAACCAGATTTGTGGGGAGGTAATGTGGTATGGTACAAGTCCAACGTGATACAACTTTATATTGCGTAGTTCATATGATTAACACATACCAAAACAATGGCAGCTCCTAGGCAAGATATAGACAGGTAAACCAAGTATATACAAAGTATCAAGCCATAGGGGACCTTACCTCCTCCTCCGTGGTTGTCCAGGCAGCGCAATGGAGAGTGGGCGGGAAGTCTCTCCCTATAGGTCCAGAACCCAATGACGGCGTCTCCAGCAAACGTGCCTGCTATACACGTCAAACAAGGAAATGTAGATCCAAAAGATAGCAGAGACGCACTGACAGGGAACGGCAGTATAAAAGTAAAATCCAATCTTTTTTATTTTTTTTTATTTTTATTAAGTGAAAATAATTCAAACAGCATCAAGAAGAAGAAATAAAAATAAAAAAAACATGAACAACATACAAATATAATAAGTACATCTGGCACGATGTATCAAGATATCACATTTTGAACATTTTGATTCATTATTGGCTAAGGCATTACAATGCAAATATAGTCTTATATCTCTCAATATGCATTAGTACATGGTTCCATTTTGAGCACCCTGATAAAGTGGTTATTACATTATCTATTTGTGAGAATTATAGTATTCTTCCCAAAGAAAACTCATGTTGAGAAAGTCATCCAACTTTGTGGTATTATCATAGTGGTACTTTTCAAGCATTAGTGTGTAAGTTATAAGGGACTTCCATTCCATTACAGTGGGGATGACAGACGACTTCCAATTTCTTGGAATCAATCTTTTGGCACAATTTATCATAAGAAATAAAAGCTTGAGTCTCAATTTACATCTGATTCTAGGGAAGTTATTTAACAAAAATGTGGTAGGATCCAAGGGTATTGTAGTACCCAAGACATTTTGAATAACTGAGTGAACTTCCAGCCAATATTGCTTAATTTTAGGGCATGTCCACCAAATATGTTGGAAATCACCAGTACCACCACAATTTCTCCAACACTGCTTATTTGCATTTTTAAACATTACAGCCAATCTTGCGGGTATATAATACCAACGGCGCATACGTTTCAAATTCATTTCAATATATATGAAAGGGAGGTGCGGCTACTCATATTTATAAATATTTTAGACCATTCTTGTTCTGAGATTTGTATGTGAAGGTGTCCTCTGACCATTTGTGTGTATAAGTCGGGAGGTCTTTAGAGTGGTGTTCAAGAATTAGTTTATAAATGTGTGAGAGAGAGCCTTTAGAAGATAATGAAGTGTAACACATAGACTCGAATGGGGTAAGGGACCTGCGGAGTTGACCTCCGCAGGGATGAGTGGCAAGATAATGGTGTATCTGGAAATACCTGTACCAAGGAGAGAAGAATTCTCCCCAGATATCTGTCAATTCTGCTTTTGTTCTCAGTTTACCATTCTCCATGTTATCGTTTCCTTTAGGGGCCTTAATTGTATATATGTTGTGCTCTTGACTATTTGTAATTCTAGATTATCTGTCAGCGAAGTGAGTAGTGAGGGGATCATGGAGAGTCTTTGGCATTTAATTATATGTTTGTCCCAGATATCAAGAGTCAGTTTGGTTGTGGTGGTTGTGTGGGGGGCTAAAATTCTGTTTATGTTTGGAGTCCAACAGGAGGCTCCTAATTGTTCATTACCCGCTAAGTCATATTCTATCTGTACCCATTCTTTATGAGTTGTGTTTTTACACCAGTCTACGATTCGTGCTAATGCACCTGCCGTATGATAATAGTGGGGGTAGGGCATACCCAAACCTCCCCTAGCCTTTGGTCTATATAATGTGGAATTAGAGATCCTAGGGATTTTATTTTGCCAGAGGTAGGTATTTAGAGTACATTGTAGTTTGTTAAGGAACTGCATTGGTAATTTAGTTGGTACAGTTTAGAAAAAATACAACACTTTCGGCAGGATTGTCATTTTTATAGCATGAAGTCTGCCCAGCCAAGACAATGTTTTGTTTTGCCAAGAATTGAGGTCCTGCTGTATGTTTTTTAATAGGGAAGGGTAATTTGCAGAGAATAGGTCAGCTAGCTTTTTAGTAATTATAATCCCTAAGTACTTTATTAACGCTTTACGATGGGTATATGAATATTTCTGTGCTATTAGATTATTAGTATCTTCAGGAATTACTAGAGTGAACAATTCTGATTTTGGTGCATTAATCTTAAAATTGGAGTGGCTGCTGTATAAGAGGGATTCTGCATTTAATTCTTGTAGTGAGGCTATGGGGTCAGTTAAAGTTAGGAATATATCATCGGCATAATAGGAAGCTTTGTATTCCGTATTATGTATTTTGATACCTGAAATGTTGGGATTTAGCCTAATTCTAGCAGCTAGAACCTCCATTGCTAAGACAAATAGAGGAGAAAGTGGACAGCCTTGCCGTGTGCCGTTATATATTGAGAATGATGAAGAAAATGAGTTGTTAAGTTTTATCTTGGCATTTGGAGAGCTATATAAAGTGAATATTTTTGAAATGTAAGTTGTCGGAAAGCCCAATTTGGTTAATGTTTGCTTAAGGAATTCCCAATTCAGTCTATCAAAAGCTTTCTCCGCGTCTAAAGACGCGAAGAAACAAGGTGTCTTGGTATTGTCCATATGTTCTATTAAGTTGATAATTTTCAAGGTGTTGTCGCGAGCTTCTCTACCTGGGGTGAAACCTGCTTGGTTGGGATGGATTAAATGGGGAAGAATTCTGTTTAAACGTTGCGCCAGAATTTTAGCAAATAATTTAGTATCTAAATTCAGTAGGGAAATAGGTCGGAAATTTGGGGGTGAATCTGGGGTCCTACCAGGTTTAGGTAATACCACGATATACGCCTCCAGCATAGAGGATGGGAATGGATGCATGGGGGATACCCTATTGAATAAATTAAGTAGTTGTGGGATTAGAATGGGGGCAAAAATTTGATCATATTTGGCTGAAAATCCATCCGGGCCAGGACTTTTCCCATTTTTCAAATCTTTAATAGCTGCCGCTATTTCAGATGTTGTTATGGGGGACTCTAAAGATTCTATTTGTGTCTCAATGAGTGAGGGGAGTTTACACATATCCAGATAGTCAGATAGCGACTCGTTACTGTTATCATGTAGAGGGTTATGTGTATTTGGTAGGTTGTATAAGTCTGAGTAATATTGATGAAATTGAGCAAGTATGTCTGGTGTAGTGTTAACAAAAGTATTTTGTGATGTTTGAATGAAGGATTTTAATTTAGTTCTCTTTAGTGTGCGAGCTAGCATCTTGCCTGCTTTATTTCCTTCATGAAAATATTTTTGTCTAATTTTTAAGGATGATTTCTGGTGTTCTATGGCCAGGAATGTGTTTAATTGTTCTTGTGTTTCCTTAATTTCCTTCAGAATTGTATTATTATTATTATTATCGGTTATTTGTAGAGCGCCAACAGATTCCGCAGCACTATTGTTGTCAGGATCTCTTTTATGTGAGTAGTCTAAGTGAGCTAGTTTTGTGGTCAATGTCTTATAGGCCAGTCTCGTGTTTTTTTGGAGCTGAGCCTTGTGCTGGATAAACTCGCCTCTAAGTGTACAAAATCCAATCTTTATTGTAGAAGAGGATAAAAACAAGTCATACGGTCAGTAGTAAAAGCATAAATCCAACAGGTGTGTGAACAGGAGCTCCATACAGACGCGTTTTGTGCGGTTGCGCACTTTATCACTGCATATCTGGGCTCCTGTTCAGACACCTCTATATAGCAATCTAATTACATTGAAAGTACTCACACCTGTTGTGAAGGAGACATTATTTACAATGTAAAGCAAAACGTCCCATAGCAAAGAATCTAGCATTTGTTGTATGTGCTAATAAAGCAGTCTATCTCATAATAATCCTACCATATGTTAAGAAAAAAAATATTTAAATATAAGGCTTACGAGTATTATATATAAACTTATTCCTATTGCTTAGATGTATAAATTTACTTAGAGGGAACGATACCATAGAGTCTTCTACCTATAAAATTAGGCTCAATGAATCCTAATATAGAAAGCCCTAGTAAAGATATGTACTTTAGGAAAAAAGAAAAGAAAACCTCAAATAACAAGAAAAAGGGGAAACAAGACATACACCCACTATATTAATATAAGCATATTTTAGTATGTTTTTATGTGCAGCGATGTATCACTTCACATTGTTAGGCGGATTCAGGTTTAGTCTGTGTCCGAAGTAATCAGATAAAGTACCTTTGCCAATATGAAAGTCATGCGTATGCCAGTAAGACCTATATTGATTATATCCTATCTAAGTATATCTGCATACATAGTGTTATGTTAGAAATAATTGTTAAACATGTACAGCTCAAATTGATATCAAAATAGGCCAGAGCTAAGTATATTACTATTTATGACATTTTGTCTGAGATATTGAACAGCCACTATAAATAGAACTGTGCCTAATAAAGATATCAGATATAAGCCTGCTAATGTGAGTCAATTTTATCACCCCAGTTAGGTAAATAAATCAAGATTGCGTCTCATATTGAGACCCTCAGGAAAACTCGTTTGTTTTTCTTGACATTTAAAGTTTTCTTTTCTTTTTTTCCTAAAGTACATATCTTCACTAGGGCTTTCTATATTAGGATTCATTGAGCCTAATTTTATAGGTAGAAGACTCTATGGTATCGTTCCCTCTAAGTAAATTTATACATCTAAGCAATAGGAATACGTTTATATATAATACTCATAAGCCTTATATTTAAATATATTTTTTCTTAACATATGGCAGGCTTATTATGAGATAGACTGCTTTATTAGCACATACAACAAATGCTAGATTCTTTGCTATGGGACTATTGCTTTACATTGTAAATAATGTCTCCTTCACAACAGGTGTGATTACTTTCAATGTAATTAGATTGCTATATAGAGGTGTCTGAACAGGAGCCCAGGTATGCAGTGATCAAGTGCGCAACCGCATGAAACGCATCTGCGTGGAGCTCCTGTTCACACACCTGTTGGATTTATGCTTTTTCTACAGACGTATGACTTGTTTTTATCCTCTTCTACAATAAAGATTGATTTTTACTTTTATACTGCCGTTCCCTGTCAATGCGTCTCTGCTACTTATATTACTCATAGTAGGTAACATTTGAACTGACCTTTTTCATTTATTTGAAGGCGGTAGTGCAGCCAGGGCCTTCGTTATGGCGGTAGTAATGAATTTTTTTCATTGTTGGAGGTACTCCATCTGCATCTATCTGTAAGGAGGAGTGCGTTAGTACACATAGAAACATAATTAGATTGATCAGTATGCAATAAAAATCTAAACATGACTCACATAAATGAGCTGAAGAAGCTACTTCAGTTTTACAATAAGCACACTTAGCTTTGGTAGAAAGGTAGACTCCGTTCCTATGGTAAATTTAGGGACAGATTGGTACTGCTCCATTATAGCAAACATTTTAGCTAAATTAATCCAATAATTACTATTACAACCCCCCTTAAGGCAAGCTTTTTGAGGAAAGAAAAAATTATGCCCCCTTTATATGTCATTGCATGGACATTAAAGCAAAGTCAGTGTGCGCAATTTTCAGTCACCATTTTTGAAAATAGGATAAGCTAGTGTTTGACATGTGCACATCCGTTGGCATGCACTTGTTAGTCCGACATGCACATTCTCTGTGTGCTTTTCAGTTTTCAAAGGCTTGCGCCAATGGACTTGCGTTTCCGATTTAATCTTACATTCGTGTACTACGGTACGCTAACCTGACAAGCATTTTAAGTGTAGGTTTCAAATGTTCCTTCCTGCGTGTACTATGGCGCTTAAACCGACAAGCATTTTATGCGTCGGATTTGACGTGTGCAATTTTTATTTTTTTTGCGCCAAAAAAAGGCGAGGGGAAAAGTAAGTATCTGTCCCAGGGCCATAAATACACATATACAGTTAGACTTTTAAACATTCAAAAGTGTCCATACACAGTTGTGTCTATTTAAAAAATACAAAACATACTTACCCATAGACACTCGTCCACTTAGTAGCAGACAGCCAAACCAGTACTGAAAAATATCAGCAGAGGTAATGGAATAGGAGTATAACGTTTATCTGTAAAGGGAGGAAGAAGATGAGTCCCTGCAACCGAATTTACAGAGAGCCTATGAAGGATTTCCCATGAGGCAAAAACATTGTATCATAGGGCAGTACTTCATTTACTTCACTCTGACAAGCACTGTACTCTGAGGGGAACTGGGCTTCAATATGCTATGAAGCTCCATTTACTGAAGAAATCAAGCACATCATTATGCTTCAACCACCTCCAATGAAGGCAAAGTAAAAACTAAGATATGAGTGAGGTGGGAGGGGTTTTATAGGCTTTTTGGGGTTTGGGAAACTTTTCCTCCTCTTGGTAGGAATGTATATCACATATGTAACAGCTCGTGGACTCTCACCACCTATATGAAAGAAATTGCATACCCTATCTGAAACATCAATGTTTAATTTTGGCTTTAATGTCACTTTAATGAATTCAAGCATAATTCTACAGAAAGCTGCCTCAGAGGAAGCAAAACCATCAAAATGGTAGATTTTTGTAAAAGTATGCAAAGCAGATAAAGTAGCTGCTTTACAAATTTGATCAACTGAGGCCTCATTCTTGAAAGCCAGTGAATTAGAATGAGCAGTAATCCATGGCAGTGGATGCTGACTTGCCTCCAAATAAACTTTGTGAATCAAAAGTTTCAACCAAGAAGCCAAAGAAACAGCAGAATCCTTCTGACCCTTCTTAGAGCCAGAAAAGTGAATGACCAAACTAGAAGTTTGTCTAAAAGCTTTAGTTGCATCAATGTAATAGTTTAATGCCCTAACAACATCCAAATTATGCAAAGATCTTTCTGAAGCAGATTTGGGATTAGATTAGGACATAAAGAAGGAACAACTATTTCTCTGCTGACGTTATCAGAAAAAACAACCTTTGTCAAGAAATAAAAAAGTTCTTAAAACTGCCTTATCCTGATGAAAATTCAGATAAGGAGGATCAGAAGAAAGAGCAGATAATTCAGAAACTCTTCTAGCAGATGAAATAGCTAAAATAAACAACACTTTCCAGGGAAGTATCTTAAATGGACACTGAACCCAAATTTTTTCTTTTATGATTCAGATAGAGAATGCAATTTTTAGCAACTTTCTAATGTACTCCTATTATACATTTTTCTTTGTTCTCTTGCTATTATTTGAAAAAGAAGGCATCTAAGCTATTTTTTGGTTCAGAACACTGGATAGCACTTGTTTATTGGTGGGTGAATTTATTCACCAATCAGCAAGAACAACCCAGGTTGTTCACCAAAAATGGGCTGGAATCTAAACTTACATTCTTGCATTTCAAATAAAGATACCAAGAGAATGAAGAAAATTTGATAATAGGAGTAAATTAGAAAGTTGCTTAAAATTGCATGCTCTATCTGAATCACAAAATAAAAAATTTGGGTTCAGTGTCCCTTTAATGTCAATCGTATGCATAGGTTCAAATGGAGTAGCCTGCAAAAATCTTAACACCAAGTTAAAATTCCTAGGAGGAGAAATTGGCTTAATTATAGGTTTAATATAAACCAAAGCCTGGACGAGACTATAAATATCAGGAAGAATAGCAATATTGCAATATATATGGAAAGTTTATGAAGAAATTCCCATGAGGTGAATAAAAGAATCATAAACAATACCCCAAATGCATCCCATCTGACAATCACTGCACACGAGTGGAATCTTTGCCTTAAAATACACTGAAAACCACTCTCTTTGAAGAAAATCATGCACATCTTCAATCTTCAACCACGTCCAGCGGAGGCAAAGAAAATACTGAGGTATGTGTGAGGGGTTATAAAGAGCTCTTGGGGTTTGGGACTCTTTGCCTCCTTCAATTGGTAGGGAAGGTAATTCCCATGAGTAATGGATTGTGGACTCTCAACACCTGTAGAAAAGAAAATATATATATACAATAAATAGCTGCCTGAAGGATTTATCTACTAAAAACTGCTTCAGAAAAAAGCAAAAACATCAAACTGGTAGAATTTAGAAAAACAATATGCAAGGAAGACCAAAAAAACTGCAGTGCAAATTTAATCAACAAAGGCCTCATACTTGAGGACCCATGACGTAGCAACTGATCTGGTAAAATGGACAGTGACCCTTTTAGAAGGAAACTGGATTGCTGCCAAGTAAGCTTTATGAAAAAAGTTTTAACCAAGAGGCTAACAAAACGGCTGTAGCCATCTGACCCTTTCTTAAACTAGAAACATTTATAAACAAGCTAAAAGATTGTCAAAAATCCTTAGTAGCCTGCAAAATAGAATTTCAAAGCTCTGACCACATTCAAATAATGGAGAAGCTCCTCCTTAGAATACTTTGGATTAGGGAAAAAAAAAAGAACAATCATCTCACAATTTATATTAACAGAAGAAACCACCTTGGGCAAAAGGTCAAATTTAGCTCTTAGAATTGCCTTTTCCTGAAGAAAAAAACAAGATAAGGATGCTCACAACAAAGAGCAGACTAGTCAGAAACTCTTCTAGCAGAAGAATTAGCCAAAAGAAACAAAACCTTTGAGTACAAAAGCTGAATATCCAAACATGCATAGGTTCAAAAAGGAGGAATCTGCAAAACTAAATAAGATTCCATGGAGAAGAAACTGGTTAATCGCAAGCTTAAAAGGGACAATTCACCCATTTAAATTGTTGCCAATGATCCATTTAACCTGCTGGAGTGTATTTAATTGTTTACATGTAGTTCCTTTACCCCTATTTTGGCCTTTGAAATAGCTGATTTAGCTTGTGGTTTCTCAACCTATACTGAAAGTTTTGATACTGGAATCTCAGCTATTGAATAGCCTAAGTAAACACAGCCGGCAGAAGAAATTAAACTCACAGTGGGGTGTATGATAGTTAAGTAATAAAATTATAATTTTCCATTGTTCTGTCTATGTATTGAGCTTTAGTTTTCCAGACAAAATATAAGATAAGGAAGCTAGTGTGTGTACTCAAAGTGATAACATAATGAGATATGATATTACCTGAATCTTAACCCATTGTAATAGTCTGTGGTTTAAAAGCACAAAACCATCTACTTCATATACACAAATAAACCTGAAAATGCAATTTCTCATACATGTTATACTCTGCAGCTGGTATAACAAGTTATTGAAAATATATTAATATAAAAACAATTTTACAGTGTACTGTCCCTTTAATCACGACTAAAGGCCTGGATAAAATTCAGCAATCTTCTTGTAAAACAAGCCATAAAGAGCAAAGATCTGACCCTTAAAAGAACTAGTAGATAATCCCTTATCCAAACCATCCTGAAGAAATGTAAGAATTCTAAAAAAGGGTGCCTACTGAACCAATGTTCCACACACCAGGAAATAAAAACCTTCCAAACCTTGTGATAAATCTTCCTTGTAACAGGTTTACAAGCCTGAACCAAAATGACAGTTTTAAGGCAGAGAGTTTTTTTTTATTCTAAGCGTTCAATCTTCAAGGTATCAAGATAAGAAATTTTAAATCCTGATGAAAACACAGACCTTGAGACAGTAGATCGTAAAGCAGAGGAAGAAATTATGAAAAACTACCAGACATCTGCACCCGATCTTCAAACCAAGTCCTGCAAGGCCAAGCTAGAGCAATTAGAATTACTGATGATACCTCCTGCTTGATCCTGGCTATTCCCCTTGTTAACTGAACAAGTGGAGGAAAAATCTAAGACAAAACAACCATGGATCTACTAGAGCATCCAGAAACTACCTGGAGGATCTCCGGACCTCACAAAATATCTGGGGAGTTCTATGTTTCTTAAAACAGATCCACTTCTGGAAGACCCCATAGGTCTACAATCTGACTGAAGACTTCCATATGAAGAGACCATTCCCCTTGGTGAAGGGATTTACAACTAAGAAAGTCTGCTTCCCAATTGCACACCCCATGGAATATGAACTGCAGAAATTATACAGGTATTGCTTTCTGCCCAAGTCAGAATTCGGGAAACTTCCCTCATCACCATGGAACTGCAAGTTACCCCCTGATAATTGATGTAAGCCACTGCTGTGAGACTGTCTGACTGGAAACTCAGATAAGCCTTTTTTCATGAGAGTCCAAAACTAAATGGCCTTGAAAATTGGACAGAGTTCCAGAACATTTATAGGCAACTTCGCCTTCCAAAGTAGCCAAACTCCCTGTGCTCTCGGAGACCCCCCAGACTGTAACCCAACCCGAGAGACTTTCATTTGTAGAGATCACAGTCCAATTTGGATGGACATAAGATAATCACAGAACAATAGCCCAATGATTGATCCACCAAGAAAAGGCTTGTCTTGTATTGGCAACCAAAAGAATATTTAAGCCAACTGAGATCCCTGCATCACCGAAGCATACAAAGCTCCACAGCCCTAAGATTATACAAGCTGAGAGTAACTTCAGTCTTCTCTGTTCTGTCAAGGAAAGTCTCATGCAGACAATGTATTATTAAACCCAAAAAAGTAATCTTGGACTGATGGGACATAGAGATTTTTGGAAAATGTGCTTTCCACCCAAGCTCTTGAAGAAACAACAAAAGTCTGTTGGTATGAGATATTGCTAAATGTAAAGAGCCTGTACCAAGATATTGTCCAGGTAAGGAACCACCAAAACACCCTGAGCTCTTATTACCGAAAAGAGAGACCTCCTAACCTTCGTAAAAATTCTGGGAGCGGTAGCCAAAGCAAACGATAGAGAAATAAACTGAAAATGCTTGTCTATGAATGCAAATCTTAAAAACTGATGATCCCTTTGAATAGGGATATGAAGATAAGCATCCTTCAGGTCTATATAGGATATGAACTGTCCTCTTTGGACAAGAGGAAGAATCGTCTGAATAGTCTCCATCTTGAAAGAAGGAGCCATGAGAAACTTGTTTAAAATTTTCAAGTCCAGAACAGATCTGCAAGTTCCTTCTTTCTTGGGACAATAAAGACGTTGGAATACAATCCCTGACCCTATTCCAAATATGAAACTGGAACTATTACTACCGTAGATTCCAGATCTGAAATCAACTGAAAAAAAGGACCATGCCTTTACAAGATTCAGAAGAAACCCTCCCCTGGAAGGCCTTGATCTGAAACATATTCTGCATCCTTTTCAGAACCCATGGATCTTTAACAGAATCAAACAAAACCTTATTGAAAATGCATAATCTGCCTCCTATAGGCAGCAAGGTTGGGGACCCCCAGACCACCTTGTGTTTTAGAGGTTAGCATAGTTTGCCTGCTGATTCTGGGTGGTCTACGGGCCAGATGAAGTCACTAAATGCTTTCTGAAGGGAAGGGAGATACGACTAAGGGAGAGGAATTGGAAGGGTCTGGAGAAGGTATAGGATACGTGGAAATATATTCATCTTAATGGTGTCGACACCACAACAGTTTCTTTGAACCCCACGAGGAAAGGTCGCGTATTATATTATGTTTGGTGGGGATATAGTTGAGAAGGAATAAATCATCATGTGAAGGGGTCAAGTGGATACCCAGGTATTTCAACGATTGGGAGCACCAAGTGAAGGGTGTGATCTCTTGTGTGGCTTTTAGTGAGGGGTCCTGCAAGTTGATGTTTAGAATTTCTGATTTGGACATGTTAATAACGAAGTTAGATAGGTGTTTGAAGGAGGTAAATTCGTTGAGGAGGTGAGGGATTGAATGTTCAGGGTCAGTAAGTGTGAGGAGCATGTCATCGGCAAATAGGGATAAGACGAATTTGTGGTTTTTAATATTGATGCCTGTTATCTGAGGGTTCTGCCTAATCTTGATTGCTAATGTTTCGATGACGCAGGCGAATAGGAGGGGGGATAGGGGGCAGCCCTGACGCGTACCGTTGTTGATGGGAAAGGGGGGGATAGTGATCCATTAACTAGTAGTCTGGCCGTAGGGTGGGAGTATAGCGAAAAGATCCTCGCGAGGAACAGTGTGCCCAGACCCATATGAGCTAAGGTAGCGTGCATGAAGTCCCAGGCAACACGGTCAAAGGCCTTCTCCGTGTCAGTGGATAGTAATACTGAGGGGATATTGTTAGACCGAGCGTAATGTATTAGATCTAAGGCCCTGACCGTGTTGTCCTTTGCCTCCCTACCAGGTACGAAGCCGACCTGATCAAGGTGGATCAGATCTGGGAGGACCTCATTCATCCTGTTGGCTAATATGCGCGCATAGATTTTGATGTCAGTGTTCAACAATGAAATTGGGCGATAGCTACTGGGGAGATCTTAGGGTTTATTTGGTTTAGGAATTAAAATTATATGGGCTTCAAGCGCGGATGAGGGGAATGATTTGCTTTCGTCAATAGATTGGAAATAATTTAGCATGTGGGGAATGAGTATTTCTTGAAATGTGGAGTAGTATTTGTAACTGAATCCGTCGGGGCCTGGCGATTTCCCATTGGGTAGGTATTTCAGGGCTAGTTGGAGTTCGGGTAACGAAATGGGGTTTTCCAGTTTTTCTTTTTGTAGGTCGGTTATGTGCGGTTCTCAATACTGATCTTAATAACTGCATCACAAATAAAAGCATTAGCTGTTTCCAATAGTTTTAATCTCTTCACCAGCAGATACCTCAGAAAGTTTCTCAGATAAACCCTTACACCAAAGAGTAGAAGCTGAAGCTATGCAAGCAATACTAATTGCTGGCCTAAAAAGAAAACCTGCTTGCTGAAAACCATTTCTATGAAAATCCATAGAAGAGATACTATTCTCAAGAGAATTAGTAGTATGTTAAATTAAAGTAGAAATAGCCCCATCAGGAGCAGCCTCTTTTAGCCCAGTTGTGCTTTTCACAGAGGAAAACTTTTCTGAAGTATATCAGTCTGATCCCGCCGAGTAAGGTTAGTCCAGCCCCAAAATACTAGGCAATGCTCTTTTGAACAAGGAACATGATAACCCCAGACGATTCTGTCAGTCTTCTCTGGGCCTCGTCAGGGAGGTGCAGCCATATTTCTCTAAGTACATCGGGCAAGTAGTAAACGTCTGGTTTCCCCCATCACCCTTAGGAAGACCTCCCCAGGGTCATAATACAAATGCATACAAAGAGAAGAATTCTACTATGAATGAACAACAGCCAAGTAGCTTGTTCTATGGCGAGTATCCACCTAGGAGCAGCCTCTTTTAGCCCAGTTGTGCTTTTTACAGAGGAAAACTTTCCTGAAGTATATCACTCTGATCCCACCGAGTAAGGTCAGTCCAGCCCCTTTGAACAAGTAACATGACAACCCCAGATGATTGTTTCAGGCTTCTGTGGACCTCGTCAGTGAGGTGCAGCCATATTCTTCTTGGCACATGTTGAGCAAAAAGAGGCTGCTCCTTGGGTGGTAAGTATGTGCATCCATACACCATAATAAAAAGTGTAGATATTTACAGAGTAGTTTTGGATAAATGGCTCCTATGTGTTCAAGAATATGTTCACCAGCTTTTATGTATAAAAAAGCAGCTTTATTGTGCCCAATGCATTTCAATGGCTAACACCGTCTTTTATCAAGAGCATTCAAAGATAATATTGCTTTCAAGAGTTGCATAAAATACCACAACGCAGGCAGCTTTAAATAAACAATGATGGACAATATCTGTTGCCTTATAGGCTGTGGTCAGATTTACACCCGTTATACTAAATTAAAACCTATATAAAACTAAAACATTAACAATATCAAAAATATCAATATTAAGTATAAGCACTATATGTATCATTATAACATTTATCGCAATTAATAAAGATTAAAATTATACATAAAATAAATTGATTTTTAGCGACCAATCAAAATTCATACATTCAAAATTACTTCAACCTATACTTGAGCCGTCTCCTATGCGTGAGTTTCCAATCATGTCCATTTTAGTTCTTTCCGATCACGTGTGCATATCTGTCCAATCAGTGAAAATCAGTAAAGTTCATTCTTATCATTGGCTGCAATCGCTGGAATAGGCTAAATAACAATAGGATAAAAAGAGTGTAAGATATTATTCTTATAATCGTAATTAACATTAATATCATACGCACAAATAGCAATCCTGAAAAATAATTGCCTTGTGCTGCTACAATCAAGTATAGAGTAAAGGAGGAAACTGAAGATAAAATAAAACAAATAGAAATATATCATTCTTGGAATTCTGTTTTCATGAACCACATTGCCATTACCTTTACATAATCAACAATTTTTGTTGAAAAATATCAGATATTTACCGAAAATGTGTTAAATGGATTTCAATATTGACATCCTGAGATATATATGTAACCTAGGCATATTTATTCTAATTACATTTATCACCATACGTGAATGAAACAGGTATATATTGATATTATTGTCCTAGTGACATTACCACCATAAACCATAACAGTATATGAGGTAATGAGAACAGAATGGATGAAAAATACATGGTGACTCGTCTGTAATCCAGCATTTTATCCACAATCAAGATTTACATATTTAGCAGTGTAGATGTTCCTTATAAATCAATATACACACTGTTAAAAATACAATCTAAACCCCTTGGATGCATACATAAGTATGTCAGGCAAACAAATTGTATAAATACAGAAAATACTATACATTTTATACAAAAGCAGAAATTCTAGTGTCCTTTTTAAGACCCCATTGTGCATATGTCTTAAGTGTGTGGATCCATCTTAGTTCTCTTTGTTCTAATTCTTTTGCCATATCACCCCCTCTCCAATGAACCTTAACTTGTTCTATTCCTAGCCACAGGAAGGTCTCTTTCTTAAAATATCGACAATTGTTACAGTGTAATGGTATTCCACGATCATCGTGCTCTTTTTTCTATTTTTATTGTCTTAAGAAATCTGGATGTTTGCCCCAAGTATTGACTTTTACATTCACATTGTAGTAGATATATCACATTTTTGTTTTACATGTTATGAAATCCTTTATTTCATATGTTTTCCCAGTAACAGAAGAACTAAATGTTTTGTGTGTTCTTGTAGTTGCATCCCTTACATTTACCACATGAGAACATGAGAAAAAAACTGTAATTTCACTAATTGGTATGTTGTTTTTTTTGTGCCATTCCTTTGATCATTGAAGGTGCTAACTTTTGTTTAAAATGTTGTCCTTTTCTAAATATTATTATCGGCTTACTAGGAATCGTTGGACCCAGCAATTCATCCTTCTTTAAAATGTGCCAGTGTTTTTCTATAATTTTTTTTAATGGATTGATGTTCAACATTAAAAGTGGTGACAAACTTGGGGAAATTGTTCATTGTGTTTTCTCTTTTGGTTTGGGTAAGAAGTTCTGATCTATTCCTATTTCTTACTTCTTTTCTTCTGTTTCTAAAGTCATGTTTCTATATCCCTTTTGTAAACATCACTGAGGATATCAGACTGTTTGTCATATTCTTCTATCATACTACAGTTTCTTCAAATCATAAGAAACTGACCTTTAGGTACTGCCTTTAACCAGTTTGGTTGATGACAACTATCGTGTTTTATATATGTATTAGTTTCACATTTCTTGAAAAAGTTTTAACTATGTATCATGTTGTTGTTGACATATAGAGTCAAATCCAAAAAATGTATTTCATCATTGTGGTGTTCCGGAGTTAAGATAATAGACAGATTATTTTCATTAATGTTTTTTACAAATTGAACAAATTTAGTCTCCCCTCCTTTCCAAATGCAGATGACATCATCTATATATCTGTGCCAGGACACCAGGTCCGCACCAAATTCTTAATTTTGCCATATATGTAAGTTCTCAAAATAATCCATATAGATATTGGCATAACTTGGTGAAAACGTAGTGCCCATGGCAGTTCCATATATTTGTAGGAAATATTGTTCATTGAACCAAATGAAATTATGATGTAAGATAAAATCTATCGCTCTAATTATAAAGTCCAAAAGTTTGGTTTCTAATTTCTGATCCATTTAACGGCCTCTAGTTCCTTGTTATGATCAATAATCGAGTAAAGTGAGGTTACATCAACCCATATATAATTGCCTAGTGGTTTGCAGGATTTGTAAAACATGTTTGGTATCTTTTAAGCGTGATCTGGCTTGTTGTGCATAAGGTTGGAGAAAATAATCTATGAAGGCTGACAAATTGGATGTAAGGGAGTCTATACCACTAATGAGGGGCCTACATGGGGTCTGGTAGCATGCTTGTGGACTTAAGGTAAAAAATAAAAAATAAGAGTCTTTGAGTCCTCCTTAAATTAAAAAAACTAACTCATCTTTTGAGATTATATTCTGATTTTGAGTTACTGTGATATATTTTAAAATTGCATTTATTATTGTGTAACAATTTCTGGTTGATTATTTGATGTATTATAAGACTACTTTGGGCCAATAAGCTTGATTATATTTTTCTGGTATTTGTTAAGTGATTCATTTTGAGTTAAGGTTAAGTTATAGGAATACTGTGTCCATTCATGGGATAATAGACAATATCTACTGAATAGTAATTAATCTAAATATCTCTATGGCCTGCTTAATATTTTAAAGTTGTGTTGATCAATTGATAAATATAACCGGTCAAAGGTGATGTTCAGTTGCTACATAAATATAATCAAAATGTATATAAAGATTAACTGATCAGAATTTAGGATTAATATTTTATATTGAGATTAAATATTATTTTTTAAGAATAATATTGTTGTCAAATGTATAGATATTTAAATAGTGATATTTTTTGGTACACTACAGAGATTTAACATCTTACTTTAGTGTATTAACAAAATTCTGCTATATTAATTGTGGATATCACTGACAATAATTTTATATTACTATTAATTATTAATATTCATAATTCCATTAATCAAAAATATTGTTACGTATAAATATATAACACATTGGGGGCAACTGCTGCTGATAAATATACCAACATTACTGGAGGACACTCCTGAGACGTATCAACATTCTTTTGTGCTATCAATGCACATTTCGACAAAATTAATTTGTGCATTGTACCGTTGCATTAGTATGTCCCTTTCGGCAGTCAGGCAGTACAGAAGATTAAAAAAAAAAAAAAAGGTTTCAGTTCTCACAAACGGAACGGAGAGGGGTTAGAGAGATTCTATGAAACCTAATAGATATCTATCCAGTTGTAAGAAGGGAGCAGAACTCCGGGGAAAACAGAAGCTTCTAACAACTGGGGGAGGGGGGAGCTGGCAGGAGGATGAGGGGTTTCCTTTTGAACAGTTTGAGTTACCTTTTTCCTAGTGGATGGTTTTCTATTGACCCAATTTAGCAGAATTATCACCTGCTTCATGTGCTTTCATACAGAATGTGAAAGAAATCAGGTCATATCCATGGAGAGATTGCACTATTAAGAATTCATTTAGAATGGATGTAAATAAATATTTGGTTCAGAACGATTTGCTGCATATATCCTAGAATATGATTGCAAATAAAAATTGTTTTAATGGAATATCCATAAATGTGAGTGTGTTATGTCTGTCATTTCTACAAACATTCTGCCCTCGGGGCCAGGCATATATGCCTGTGAGTTCATCAGACCTTACAGCTACTGTGACAAGCTATGCACATATATAGTATGTATAACAATATATCCACTACACACACACACAAAGGAGGGATCTTTGGAAAGACATTTAACACAATCCTAAGGATAATTTTTAGCAGCTTTAAAACTTTATTTATTGGGGGGAAGTTAACATGATAGAAATGAAAAATGTCCCTTTGATGATTCACACTATAAAATTGAACAGATATTGGTGTTTTTTCTGACATTTATAACAATCCCCAAAATGTATAGTAATGAAAGTATCTATACCATGGGTATCAAATTCCAGTCCTTAAAAGGGACACTAATCACCTAGGGATGATATGAAATGTTTACTTGTGTATACTTTCATTATTTATTACGCCTCTTTCTTGTACAAATTGTAATTTATTTATTTTTAATTGTCAGAACGGCACACTTCTTGAGGCTAACCTTGCTACATACATGTCCCTAATTGGCCCCAACAGTCTATACTAATAATGATTACTGCTAGTCTTATTGTCTGCAGACTCAACTCCTCTAAATAAGGCCAGTGATGGATGGAGTCCGCTCCGGCTATTAAAAAAAAGAATTTCAGCAAAAATGTTAATTTGTTTTAAAAATAATTACACTTAGGATGACGTTATTCTATAGCAAGACAAAAGAAATGTCAGCAAGATTTCAGCTTGTGGAATAACCTCATTAAAGAGATAAGAAACACTTTTTTTCATAATTCTGACAGAGCATGGAATAAAAAAAAATCCAATATATTTCTATTATCTAATTTGTTTTGTTCTCTGGTTATCCTTTTTTGAAGAGGATACTTGGGTAAGATCAGGAGCTGCTGATAGGTGGCTCCAGATATATGCCTAATGTTATTGGCTCACCATGGGCATTAATGTTTCTTCAAAAAAAAATTTTTTTTTAAATTGTTCTATCTCAATCATGAAAGAGAAATTTTGGATTTCATACCCCTTTAAAGGGATAGTAAACACCAAAAATGTTATTGTTTTAAAAAGATAGATAATCCCTTTATTTACCATTCCCCAGTTTTGCAGAACCAACACTGTTATATAAATATACTTTTTACCTCTGTAATTACCTTGTATCTAACCGTCTGTCAAAAGATCTGAGATAAGGAGGCAGTCTGCAGACTTGCATTTCAGACAATTAGTGCTGACTCTTAAATAACTCCATGTGCATGAGCACAATGTTATTTATATGAAACGCATGAACTAACGCCCTCTAGCTGTGAAAAACTGTCAAATGCATTGAGATAAGATGCGGCTTTTAAGGGCTTAGAAATTAGCATATGAGTCAATCAATCTGAAATTGGAGATAATACTTCTTTTCCAACAGAGGCCAACTCTGAAAAATTCTTAAGAAAATTGCACAGAGTTCTTAAAAATATAGAAAACCTTGCCCCAATGGAAACCAAAACCTCTTTGCACTCTGAGACCCCTAGATGGCCCCCCAACCTTGATCTGTAGAAATTAAAGACCAAGTAGGACAAACAAAAGAAGCCCCTTGCGTAATAGGCTGATGATTGAGCCACCAAGACAGAGACTGTCTTGTTCTGAAATCAAGATGAATCCTTGAGATAGAGTAAGATCTCTGCATCACTGCCGAAGCTTATAAAACTGAAGAGGCCTCATGAGGAAGTGAACAAATGGAATAGCATCCAAAGCCGCAAACTTGAGACCTAACACCTCAATGCAAACAGCAACTGAGAGAAAAGAAAGACACTGCAATACCCTCAGTTCTGATTGCAGACAAAGGGGTACCCAGAACCTTGGAGAATATTCTGGGAGTTGTACCCAAACAGGAGAGCAACAAACTGAAAATGCTAGTCCAGAAAGGCAAACCTAGGAAACCGTTGATGTTCCTTGAAAATAGGAACATGAAGATAAGCATCCCATAAACCTGTTGTGGACATAAACTAACCTTGCAAAACAAAAAGCAGAAAAGTCCAAATAATCTATTTAAAAATAACTAGTTCAGAGCTAGTCTAGTCAAAATTAAACTTTCATGATTCAGATAGAAAATGCAATTTTAAGCAGCTTTCTAATTTACTCCTATTATCAAATTTTATTTGTTCTCTTGCTATCTTTATTTGAAAAAGCAGGAATGTAAGCATAGGAGCCGGACCATTTTTGGTTCAGACCTGGGTAGCACTTTCTGATTGGTGTCTAAATGTGTACATTCAAATAAAGATACCAAGAGAAAGAAGAAAGTTTGATAACAGGAGTAAATTAGAACGTTACTTAAAGGGACAGTCAACACCAGAATTTTTTTTGTTTAAAAAGATAGATAATCCCTTAATTACCCATTCCCCAGTTTTGCATAACCAACACAGTTATAATAATACACGTTTAACCTCTGTAATTACCTTGTATCTAAGCCTCTGCAGACTGCCCCCTTATTTCAGTTCTTTTGACAGACTTGCATTTTAGCCAATCAGTGCTCACTCCTCGGTAAATTCACGTGCATGAGCTCAATGTTATCTATATGAAACACATGAACTAACGCCCTTTAGTGGTGAAAAACTGTCAAAATGCATTTAGATTAGAGGCGGCCTTCAAGGTCTAAGAAATTAGCATATTAACCTCCTATGTTTAGCTTTCAACTAAGAATACCAAGAGAACAAAGCAAAATAGGGGATAAAAGTAAATTGGAAAGTTGTTTAAACCTACATGCCCTATTTGAATCATGAAAGTTTTTTTTGGACTTGACTGTCCCTTTAACCCCTTAATGACCGACGCTGTACGTCCTCACAAAAAATACCCTTAACGGCCGTGATGACTCGATATTGAGGCATCCTGCAATAACATTTCTTACTCCTCCGATGCAGAGAGAGTCCCTCTGTGGCCCTCTCTGCACCGGACATCGATGGCCGGTATCGTTGGTGGGTGGGAGCCGGTGTGGGAGGTGGGTGGGCGGCTATCAATGGCTTGGATCAGTAAGAGGGGGACGGGAATCAGGGGCGCGGGCGCTGCCAGTACCCAAGATGGCTCCCAATAAGGTAGAGGGGGAGGGTTAGAGAGCTGTTGGGGGGGATCCTTCACAGCAGCATATGTAAATATGCTATAAAAAAAGCTACCTTTTATTTTAGTATTGGCAGACTTTCTTCCAGTACTTAAGATGGCGGGGACATTTGTGGGGTGGGAGAGGGAAGAGAGCTGTTTGGGAGGGATCAGGGGGTCTGATGTGTCAGGTGGGAGGCTGATCTCTACACTAAAGCTAAAATTAACCCTGCAAGCTCCCTAATTAACCCCTTCACTGCTAGACATAATACACGTGTGATGCGCAGCAGCATTTAGCGGCCTTCTAATTACCAAAAAGCAACGCCAAAGCCATATATGTCTGCTACTTCTGAACAAAGGGGATCCCAGAGAAGCATTTTCAACCATTTGTGCCATAATTGCACAAGCTGTTTGTAAATCATTTCAGTGAGAAACCTAAAGTTTGTGAAAAAGTTTTGAAAAAGTGAACGATTTTTTTTATTTGATCGCATTTGGCGGGGAAATGGTGATATGAAATATACCAAAATGGGCCTAGATCAATACTTTGGGTTGTCTACTACACTAAAGCTAAAATTAACCCTACAAGCTCCCTAATTAACCCCTTCACTGCTGGGCATTATACAGGCGTGGTGCGCAACGACATTTAGCGGCCTTCTAATTACCAAAAAGCAACGCCAAAGCCATATATGTCTGCTATTTCTGAACGAAGGGGATCCCAGAGAAGCATTTACAACCATTTATGCTATAATTGCACAAGTTGTTTGTAAATAATTTCAGTGAGAAACCTAAAGTTTGTGAAAAAATTTGTGAAAAAGTGAAAAAAATTTTTTATTTGATCGCATTTGGTGGTGAAATGGTGGCATGAAATATACCAAAATGGGCCTAGATCAATACTTTAGGTTGTCTTCTAAAACAATATATATACATGTCAAGGGATATTCAGGGATTCCTGAAAGATATCAGTGTTCCAATGTAACTAGCGCTAATTTTGAAAAAAACACAATTTATGCTTACCTGATAAATTTATTTCTCTTGTGGTGTATCCAGTCCACGGATCATCCATTACTTGTGGGATATTCACATTCCCAACAGGAAGTTGCAAGAGGACACCCACAGCAGAGCTGTAATATAGCTCCTCCCCTAACTGTCATAGCCAGTCATTCGACCGAAAACAAGCTGAGAAAGGAGGAACCATAGGGTGTAGTGGTTACTGTAGTTTAAATTTAAAAATTTACCTGCCTTAAAATGACAGGGCGGGCCGTGGACTGGATACACCACAAGAGAAATAAATTTATCAGGTAAGCATAAATTGTGTTTTCTCTTGTAAGGTGTATCCAGTCCACGGATCATCCATTACTTGTGGGATACCAATACCAAAGCTAAAGTACACGGATGAAGGGAGGGATAAGGCAGGAACTTAAATGGAAGGAACCACTGCCTGTAAAACCTTTCTCCCAAATATAGCCTCCGAAGAAGCAAAAGTATCAAATTTGTAAAATTTTGAAAAAGTATGAAGCGAAGACCAAGTCGCCGCCTTGCAAATCTGTTCAACAGAAGCCTCATTTTTAAAGGCCCAAGTGGAAGCCACAGCTCTAGTGGAATGAGCTGTAATCCTTTCAGGAGGCTGCTGTCCAGCAGTCTCATAGGCTAAGCGGATTAAGCTTCTTAGCCAAAAAGAAAAAGAGGTTGCCAAAGCCTTTTGACTTCTCCTCTGTTCAGAGTAGACAACAAACAAAGCAGATGTTTGACGAAAATCTTTAGTAGCTTGTAAGTAAAACTTTAAAGCACAGACCACGTCCAGATTGTGTAACACAAGGATGGAACCACAATCTCTTGATTGATATTCTTGTTAGATACCACCTTAGGTAAGAACCCAGGTTTGGTACGCAGGACTACCTTATCCGTATGAAAAATCAGATAAGGAGAATCACATTGTAAGGCAGATAGCTCAGAGACTCTACGAGCCGAGGAAATAGCTACCAAACAAAAAAAAAAAAAAAAAAAGAACTTTCCAAGATAAAAGTTTGATATCTATGGAATGAAGAGGTTCAAACGGAACTCCTTGAAGAACCTTAAGAACCAAGTTTAAGCTCCATGGTGGAGCAACAGGTTTAAACACAGGCTTGATTCAAACTAAAGCCTGACAAAATGCCTGAACGTCTGGAACATCTGCCAGACGCTAGTGCAAAAGAATAGACAGAGCAAAAATCTGTCCCTTTAAGAAACTAGCTGACAATCTTTTTTCCAAATCTTCTTGGAGAAAAAATAAAATCCTAGGAATCCTGACCTTACTCCATGAGTAACCCTTGGATTCACACCAATAAGGATATCTACGCCATACCTTATGGTAAATTTTCCTGGTGACAGGCTTTCGTGCCTGTATTAAGGTATCAATAACTGACTCGGAGAAGCCACGCTTTGATAAAATCAAGCATTCAATCTCCAGGCAGTCAGCCTCAGAGAAATTAGATTTGGATGGTTGAAAGGACCCTGAAGTAGAAGGTCCTGTCTCAGAGGCAGAGACCATGGTGGAAAGGATGACATGTCCACTAGATCTGCATACCAGGTCCTGCGTGGCCACGCAGGTGCTATCAGAATCACTGATGCTCTCTCCTGCTTGATCTTGGCAATCAGTCGAGGGAGCAGAGGAAACGGTGGAAACACATAAGCCAGGTTGAAAGACCAGGGCGCTGCTAGAGTATCTATCAGTGTCGCCTTGGGATCCCTGGACCTGGATCCGTAACACGGAAGCTTGGCGTTCTGGCGAGACGCCATGAGATCCAGTTCTGGTTTGCCCCAACGGAGAATCAGCTGTGCAAATACCTCCGGATGGAGTTCCCACTCTCCTGGATGAAAAGTCTGACGACTTAGAAAAATCCGCCTCCCAGTGCTCTACACCTGGGATATGGATAGCTGATAGGTGGCAAGAGTGAATCTCTGCCCAGTGAATTATTTTTGAAACTTCTAACATCTCTAGGGAACTTCTTGTTCCCCCTCGATGGTTGATGTAAGCTACAGTTGTGATGTTGACCGACTGAAATCTGATGTACCTCAGAGTTGCTAACTGAGGCCAAACCTGAAGAGCCTTGAATATCGCTCTTAGTTCCAGAATATTTATTGGAAGGAGAGACTCCTCCTGAGTCCACGATCCCTGAGCCTTCAGGGAGTTCCAGACTGCACCCCAATCTAGAAGGCTGGCATTTGTTGTTACAATAGTCCAATCTGGCCTGCGAAGGTCATACCTTTGGACAGATGGACCCGAGATAGCCACCAGGGAAGAGGATCCCTGGTCTCTTGGTCCAGATTCAGTTGAGGGGCCAAATCTGTGTAATCCCCGCTCCACTGACTGAGCCTGCATAGTTGCAGCGGTCTGAGATGTAAGCGTGCAAACGGCACTATGTCCATTGCCGCTACCATTAAGCCGATTACTTCCATACACTAAGCCACCAAAGTGCGCGGAATGGAATGAAGAACCCGACAGGAATTTAGAAGCTTTGATAACCTGGACTCCGTCAAGGTAAATTTTCATTTCTACAGAATGTATCAGAGTCCCTAGAAAGGAAACTCTTGTGAGTGGGGATAGAGAACACTTTTCCTCGTTCACTTTCCACCCATGCGACCTCAGAAATGCCAGTACTACGTCCATATGAGACTTGGCAATTTGGAAGTTTGACGCCTGTATCAGGATGTCGTCTAAATAAGGGGCTACTGCTATGCCCCACGGCCTTAGGACCGCCAAAAGCGACCCTAGAACCTTTGTAAAGATTCTTGGGGCTGTAGCTAATCCAAAGGGAAGAGCTACAACTGGTAATGCCTGTCTTGAAAGGCAAACCTGAGAAACCGATGATGATCTTTGTGTATCGGAATGTGAAGATAAGCATCCTTTAGATCCACTGTAGTCATATATTGACCCTCCTGGATCAGTGGTAGGATGGTACGAATAGTTTCCATCTTGAACGACGGAACTTTGAGGAATTTGTTTAAGATCTTTAGATCCAAAATCGGTCTGAAGGTTCCCTCTTTTTTGGGAACCACAAACAGATTTAAGTAAAAACCCTGTTCCTGTTCCTCCTTTGGAACTGGATGGATCACTCCCATAACTAGGAGGTCTCGTACACAGTGTAAGAATGCCTCACTCTTTATCTGGTTTGCATATAATTGTGAAAGGTGAAATCTCCCTTTTGGGGGGGAAGCTTTGAAGTCCAGAAGATATCCCTGGGATATAATTTCCAACGCCCAGGGATCCTGAACATCTCTTGCCCACGCCTGGGCGAAGAATGAAAGTCTGCCCCCTACTAGATCCGTTAACGGATAGGGGGTCGTTCCTTCATGCTGTCTTAGAGGCAGCAGCAGGCTTTTTGACCTGCTTACCTTTTTTCCAGGTCTGGTTTGGTCTCCAGACCGTCTTGGATTGAACAAAAGTTCCCTCTTGTTTATTATTAGAGGAAGTTGATGCCGCACCTGCCTTGAAGTTTCGAAAGGCACGAAAATTAGACTGTTTGGCCCTAGATTTGGACCTGTCCTGAGGAAGGGCACAACCTTTTCCTTCCGTGATATCAGCAATAATCTCCTTCAAACCAGTCCCGAATAGGGTCTGCCCCTTGAAGGGAATGTTAAGTAGCTTAGATTTTAAAGTCACGTCAGCTGACCATGATTTAAGCCATAGCGCTCTGCGCGCCTGTATAGCAAAACCAGAATTCTTAGCCGTTAGTTTATTCAAATGAACAATGGCATCAGAAATAAAATAATTGGCTAGCTTAAGTGCTCTAAGTTTGCCAAGTATGTCATCCAATGGAGTCTCTACCTGTAAAGCCTCTTCCAGAGACTCAAACCAGTACGCCGCAGCAGCAGTGACAGGGGCAATGCATGCAATGGGCTATAGGATAAAACCTTGTTGAATAAATATTTTCTTAAGGTAACCTTCTAATTTTTTATCCATTGGCTCTAAAAAAGCACAACTGTCCTCGACAGGGATAGTAGTACGCTTTGCTAGAGTAGAAACTGCTCCCTCCACCTTAGGGACTGTCTGCCATAAGTCCCGTGTGGTGGCGTCTATTGGAAAACATTTTTCTAAAAATAGGAGGGGAAGAGAACGGCACACCTGGTTTATCCCATTCCTTATTTATAATTTCTGTAAACCTTATAGGTATTGGAAAAAACATCAGTACACACCGGCACTGCAATCTACAAAATTTCTCTGGCACTGCAATGGTATCACAGTCATTCAGAGCAGCTAAAACCTCCCTAAGTAACACGCGGAGGTGTTCAAGCTTAAATTTAAATGTAGAAATATTAGAATCAGGTATCTTTCCTGAGTCATTAACATCACCCACTGACTGAAACTCTCCTTCCTCAGCTTCTGCATATTGTGAGGCAGTATCAGACATGGTTCTTAAAGCGTCAGTATGCTCTGCATTTTGTCTCACCCCAGAGCTATCTCGCTAACCTCTAAGTTCAGGTAGTCTGGCTAATACCGCTGACAGTGTATTATCCATGACTGCCGCCATGTCTTGTAAAGTAAACGCTATGGGCGCCCTAGATGTACTTGGCGCCATTTGAGCGTGAGTCCCTTGGGCGGGAGTCAAAGGGTCTGACACGTGGGGAGAGTTAGTCGGCATAACTTTCCCCTCGTCAGATTCCTCTGGTGATAATTTTTTTAAAAACAGAATATGATCTTTATTGCATAAAATGAAATCAGTACATTTGGTACACATTCTAAGAGGGGGTTCCACCATGGCTTTTAAACATAATGAACAAGGAGTTTCTTCTATGTCAGACATGTTTATACAGACTAGCAATGAGACTAGCAAGCTTGGAAAACACTTTAAATCAAGTTAACAAGCAAATATAAAAAACGGTACTGTGCCTTTAAGAGAAACAAATTTTGTCAGAATTTGAAAAACAGTGAAAAAATGCAGTAAATCAAACGAAATTTTTACAGTGTATGTAATAGGCTAGCAGAGCATTGCATCCACTTGCAAATGGATGATTAACCCCTTAGTTCAAAAAACGGATCAAAAAAACAAAATAGAGGTTTTTTTTTGTTTTTGTTTTTTTTTAACAGTCACAACCAACTGCCACAGCAAGCTGTGGTCCTACCTTCCCCAATAAACGACTTTGGAAAGCCTTTGAGCCCTTTAGAGATGTCCTATAGCATACAGGGGACTCCTGTGGGAAGCTGGATGTCACAGTTTGTAATTTCTTTCATGTAATTAGCAAGAGTCCATGAGCTAGTGACGTATGGGATATACATTCCTACCAGGAGGGGCAAAGTTTCCCAAACCTCAAAATGCCTATAAATACACCCCTCACCACACCCACAATTCAGTTTTACAAACTTTGCCTCCGATGGAGGTGGTGAAGTAAGTTTGTGCTAGATTCTACGTTGATATGCGCTCCGCAGCAAGTTGGAGCCCGGTTTTCCTCTCAGCGTGCAGTGAATGTCAGAGGGATGTGAGGAGAGTATTGCCTATTTGAATGCAGTGATCTCCTTCTACGGGGTCTATTTCATAGGTTCTCTGTTATCGGTCGTAGAGATTCATCTCTTACCTCCCTTTTCAGATCGACGATATACTCTTATATATACCATTACCTCTGCTGATTCTCGTTTCAGTACTGGTTTGGCTTTCTACAAACATGTAGATGAGTGTCCTGGGGTAAGTAAATCTTATTTTCTGTGACACTCTAAGCTATGGTTGGGCACTTTGTTTATAAAGTTCTAAATATATGTATTCAAACATTTATTTGCCTTGACTCAGAATGTTCAACTTTCCTTATTTTTCAGACAGTCAGTTTCATATTTGGGATAATGCATTTGATTTAATTATTTTTTCTTACCTTCAAAAATTTGACTCTTTTTTCCCTGTGGGCTGTTAGGCTCGCGGGGGCTGAAAATGCTTCATTTTATTGCGTCATTCTTGGCGCGGACTTTTTTGGCGCAAAAATTCTTTTCCGTTTCCGGCGTCATACGTGTCGCCGGAAGTTGCGTCATTTTTTGACGTTATTTTGCGCCAAAAATGTCGGCGTTCCGGATGTGGCGTCATTTTTGGCGCCAAAAGCATTTTAGGCGCCAAATAATGTGGGCGTCTGATTTGGCGCTAAAAAATATGGGCGTCGTTTTTGTCTCCACATTATTTTAGTCTCATTTTTCATTGCTTCTGGTTGCTAGAAGCTTGTTCTTTGGCATTTTTTCCCATTCCTGAAACTGTCATTTAAGGAATTTGATCAATTTTGCTTTATATGTTGTTTTTTCTCTTACATATTGCAAGATGTCTCACGTTGCATCTGAGTCAGAAGATACTACAGGAAAATCGCTGTCTAGTGCTGGATCTACCAAAGCTAAGTGTATCTGCTGTAAACTTTTGGTAGCTATTCCTCCGGCTGTTGTTTGTATTAATTGTCATGACAAACTTGTTAATGCAGATAATATTTCCTTTAGTAAAGTACCATTGTCTGTTGCAGTTCCTTCAACATCTAAGGTGCAGAATGTTCCTGATAACATAACATAAGAGATTTTGTTTCTGAATCCATTAAGAAGGCTATGTCTGTTATTTCTCCTTCTAGTAAACGTAAAAAATCTTTTAAAACTTCTCTCCCTACAGATGAATTTTTAAATGAACATCATCATTCTGATTCTGATGACTCTTCTGGTTCAGAGGATTCTGTCTCAGAGATTGATGCTGAT